>NC_053425.1:39063217-39363217 GCF_007990345.1 Gossypium hirsutum | reverse complement strand
CATAATCTTTTAACAATTCTAGGCATCTCCGCTATCACAAATTCAAATCTTTCTGAGTCATCAGATATTTTAAACTTTTGTGATCTGAATAAATATGGCATTTCTCACCGAACAGATAATGACGCTAAATCTTCAACTATCTCGAGGCATAAGCTATGACTTTGCCTTCTTGCATCAAAATGCAGCCCAGACCATTTAATGATGCATCACTATAGATCACAAATTCTTTATCTGATTCTATCTAAAATAACACTAGAGCTTCCGTCAAAAGAACTTTCAGCTGATCAAAGCTTTTCTGACATTTCATGGACCATTCAAACTTTAAATCTTTCTAAACCAATCTCATCAGCAGGGTCGCAAGCATAGAAAAGCCTTTCACAAGTCGTCTATAATAGCAGGTAGTCCCGAAAAATTACGGACTTCGGATACATTTCTCGGAGGTTTCCAATCTATTATTGAAGAAATATTGCTCGGATCGGCTCGAATACCCGATGCTGACACAATATGTCCCAGAAAACCAACCTCACATAACCAAAATTCACATTTACTGAACTTTGCATATAACTGCTTATCACGCAGAGTCTGTAATACAATTCTTAAATGCTTGGCATGCTTAGTTTCATCTTATGAATATATCAAAATATCATCTATGAACACAACAACAAATTGATCAAGATATGGTCTAAAAATTCGATTCATTAAGTCCATAAAGACTGCAGGAGCATTCGTTAGTCCAAAAGGCATAACTAAGAATTCATAATGACCATACCTCATTCTGAGTGCTGTTTTTAGCACATCAGAGTCTTTAACTCGTAATTGGTAATAACCCAATCTCAAATCTATCTTTGAAAATTTTGTAGCCCCTTTCATTTGATCAAACAAATGATCCATCCGCGGTAAAGGATACTTGTTCTTGATTGTCAGTTTATTCAGTTGTCTGTAGTCTATACACATTCTCATCGTGCAATCTTTCTTTTTCATAAACAATATGGGAGTACCCCAAGGCGAAAAACTCAGTCGTGCAAATCCTTTGTCAATTAATTCTTGCAACTGAGCTTTTAATTCTTTTAAATCTGTTGGTACCATTTTGTACGGAGCTATCAATATCGGCGTTGTACCCAACATTAACTTAATACTAAATTCAACCTCTCAGATCAGTGGTAAATCCAGTAACTCTTCAGGAAACACATCTGGATACTCACACACAACTGGCACTAATTCAATTTTCTTTTCAGTCACTTTCATTTCAAGCACATAAGCAAAATAAGCTTCACAACCCTTTCTTACATATTTCTGAGATAGCATCGATGAAATCACTGCTGGCAAACCATTCGGATAATCTGACTCAATTCGGATAATCTCATTATTTTGACATCTCAAATCAATCGTCTTTCTTTTGTAATTCAAAACAGCACTGCGCAACATTAGCCACTCCATACCTAGGATTATATCAAACTCATCAAATGGCAACAACATTAAATCGGCAAGAAAGTAATTATCCCGAATCATCAATGGAAAGTTCTTGCACACTTTATCAACCAACACACACTTCCCTAAAGGGTTCGATACTCTAATTAAAAATTCAGTAGCCTCTATAGGCAAAGTATTATTGGATACTAAATTCACACAAACATATAAATAAGTTGATCCTGGATCTATCAATACAATAACTTTAGTATCATAGAGTGTAAAACTATCGGTAATGACGTCCGGAGATGACGCTTCTTCACGAGTGTGAATAGTGTAGGCTTGTGTAGGTGCTCTAGCATCAGATCTCGTAGCAGTGTCTCGTGTCGCCCCTCTACCACCACTCATATTTCTAACATTTCGGGATGGTCTGTAACACCCCTTACCCGTACGCAAGACCGAGACAAGGTACGAGGCATTACCATATGCAAACATGACATTTTTGGAAAATCACAGGCTATAAAATTTTGGTTCCAAATTAAAACCAATCAAACATATTCGTAATGTCCCTATTATGGGCCTACGAGACGCAAAACATGCATTAAGAATGGTCCAAGACTAAACTGAAAGATTAAGAAAATCTTAGGAAATTTTTTAGGTTTAAGCCTCATACGCCCGTGTGGAGGCAATGCACATGCCCGTGTGCTTGGGACATGCCCGTGTCCTTTACCCGTGTAGAATTAATTGAATTTATTTTCCATTTTGAACCTACAGGGGTTTTCACATGGCCGAGCACACGCCCGTGTCGTCGCCCATGTCTAAAAACCTGAGCATTCTGTTTATGATGTCATCATGCATTTAGGGGCACACGTCCAAGACACATGCCCGTGTGCTAGGCCGTGCCCTCTAAAAGGTTTAGACACAGGGCCGTGTCTCTGCCTGTGTGTTTATTACCATGCATACTGATCTAAAAATTTTAGCTGCAAGGGACATACGGCCACACACGGCCTAGACACTCGTCCATGTGTCTACCCGTGTGGACCTTTTTGGAGGCTACAATCCAAGCCAATGGTCACCCTCAACATCCACACAGATCTATGAACGTTTATGGTATTTAACAGGGCCTAAATATGCCCAATGACTACCTATAATGGTCAATTGCATGTTAACCTCATCTCATTGGTTTTATACATGCTAGATTATCCTTTTTGTATTAAGGATTACCATATCATCAAACACATTTAGACTTGGCTCATTTCATAATTCATTGCCAATTATGAACTAGCCATCTCTAAGTGATTTGGTCAAATTCTACATGTCCATTCATGATATACCACATTTAACCATCTCATGAACATTTAAACACCAACATGCACAATTAGTAAGTTACAACGTACATCAAAATGAGCCATGTCTTATGGCCATATACAAAATGAATAGGTATATCATTCAAGCCCTTACATTGGCTAACCAATGATGCATATAATAAAATAACCAAAAACCTATACATGCTATTGAAACAAAGTAAGGGTATTTATATACCAAAGCAAGATAAGATGATAGTTTTGACAATACTCCAACCGTCTTCCAATCTTTAGGAGTCCACGAGCTTTGTAAAATAGGGAAAGGAAAGGGGTAAGCATTAACATGCTTAGTAGGTTCGAATAACAGGAAGGTAAACTTACCGATTATTTAGGATACAACCATAAAAGATATTCACGCTAAATATGCATAGTATAAATCCCATATCACATACACTCAATCATCAAGTTAGTTTCCTCTCGAGCAATATAGCATTAATCTTAGGTGAGCTCATCAATTCAAACATTTCCATTCTCGTTTCTCATTATAGTCTCGTTGGGTTTCTCAAAAATCTCGATGAGTATCCCGTTTATCGTCAAGTCAAGCTAGTGACCATTTTAAATATACACTCCCGTCAACCTCATTCTTATAGCGGGATTACCAATCCAGATTAAATCCCTCATAACATAAATTCAAGGAGTATTGTCGGGATTACCATTCCAGGCTAAATTCCTTACAACGAAAATTACTCCAATTCTCTCGGATCTGAAATGCCAGTCCAAGCTAATTTTAGTCTTTAATTGTATTACCCGTCCAGGCTAAATTTATAATGTACATATATTCATCGGGAGGTTCGATAACTTAAGGAACACTCGTCAGGGCTAGATCCTTACTATACGGAGATCATCGGATTACCCGTCCGGGCTAAATCCCTTTTTGCAACACATGCAGGATCTCATGTCATGTAAACAAGAATTTACCCATCGAATCTCCCTTTTTCATTCAACCGGGACAATTGTCATCTTTTTCATTTCACACTACCACATTTCATGGATTGTCATGCAATCAATATAGTTTAACATGCATTTAAGAATATGCATTTTCAAGTACATTTAAAGTTTACTTCGAGTTACACGAACTTACCTGGAAATTGCTTCGGTTTCGTATTTCGGTTATTCTGAAACCTTTCGTTTTCCACGGTCGACCTCCGAAATTGTTTCCTCGGGGTCTATATCAGTAAAAATAAATTATTAATACCTCATACTATTCATTTCAAACTTAAATTTTACCCCAAGGAAAATGACTATTTTGCCCCTAACCTTTCTCATTTTTACAAATTAGTCCCTAGTCTAGTATAATGGAATGCACAAAATTACTTGGTTACTTATGCCTAGCCAAATGTATTCTAAGCTCATACCAGCCCATATTGTCCTCTATTTCACATTTCTACCACATATTTTATACCTTTTACAAAATGGTCCTTTAAGTCATTTCTATGAAAACCTACCTAGTAAAAGTTGTTTACCATCCTTTAAACTTTCATATTCCTCCATAAATCATCAAAACACAAGCATCTGGTGCTTGGGAAAATTTCCAAACATGAACCCTAGCATGAGATAAGGGTAGAAATAGAAAGAGCATTTTACGAGGACTAAAAAATACAAAGAACATTAAAAACAGGGATAGGATTGACTTACTATCGAGCTTGAAATGTTAGAAAACCCTAGCTATGGAGACCCTTAGAATTTCAGCAGCATGGAGAAGAAAATGAGCTGATTTGAGCTTGATTTTTTCCTTTTTATTTAGTTTTTTACCAAATAACCAAAATGCCCCTCTTTACAAAACTTCTAAATTTTTCTATACATGCCCATTTTTGTCCAAAAACTTAGAAATTGGGAAAATTGCTATTTAAGACCTTCTAATTTATAATTCAAGGTAATTTAATGCAAATTGCTTCTAGAACCCAAGTTTTGAAATTTATTCAATTTGGTCCTTAATTTCCAATTGGACACCTTATACAATTTCTTCATGAAACTTTAACACATACTTGTTTTCATATCCTAGAACTCATAATAATCATAAAACAAATATATTAACGTCATATTTGTGGTCCCGAAACCACTATTCTGACTAGGCCCTATTTCAAGATGTTACATTTCTCCCCCCTTAAGGACTTTCGTCCTCGAAAGTCTTACCAGTAAACAAGTTCGGATATTAACTTCTCATGGCTTCTTTAAGTTTCCGTGTGGCCTCTTTTACTCTCTGTCTATGCCATAAAACTTTGACCAAGGTTATATTCTTGTTCCTCAACTGTTTGACTTTCCGAGCCACAAAACTGTTTGACTTGTTTCGATGCTACTTTCAAACAGTCGCGTATCACTTTAACCTTTTCTTTAGTTTCCCTACTAAATCAACTCTGTGAATCTGGCTTTCCTTGAGTTCTATACAATACAGTGGAGTCCGGCACTTTCGGCCATACAATGCCTCGTAAGGTGCCATCTTTAAACTCGTCTAGAAACTTTTTTTGTAGGCGAATTCCACCAATGGTAAATATTTCTCCTAACTGCATGAAATTCAAGGACACAACACCTTAACATGTTCTCGAGAGTCTGAATCGTCCTCTCAAACTGACCATCAGTCTGTGGGTGAAACGCCATACTAAAACTCAACTTTTTACCCAAAGCTTCTTGGAACATTCTTCTAAAATCTTGAAGTGAATCTTGGATCCCTCTCTGAAATGATTGATAATTGTACCTCATGTAGTCTCACAATCTCAAATATGTACAAGTCGGCCAATTTATCAAGGGAGAAATCTGTCCGCACAGAAATAAAATGAGTCGACTTCGTTAGTCTATCAACTATAACCTAAATGGCATCTTTCTTCTCCGGTGTTAACGGCAATCCTGTCACAAAATCCATAGTAATCCTGTCCCATTTCCATTCGGGGACCATCACGGGCTGTAATAAACCTGAAGGCACTTGATGTTCAACCTTAACCTGTTGACATATCAAGCATTCTGACATGAATTCAGAGATATCTCTTTTCATGCCATTCCAAAAATACATTTTCTTCAAATCATTATAATCTTGGTACTTCCCGGATGAATAGACAGTCGGCTATCACGTGCCTCTTGCAAAATTTTCTGAATCAATTCACCATCTTTGGGTAAACAGACCCTATCTCGAAACATCAAACAACCATTAGGATCAACCCAAAAATCTGATTCAGCACCCGTCTCACATAGTGCTCTCTTGGCCTGTAAATCATTATCATTGATCTGAGTTACGCAAATCTCTTGAAGAAATGTCGGTCTGGCTCTTAACACTGCCAAAACTGAACCATCATCGGAAAACACCAATCATGTGTTCATAGCCCTCAATTCAAATAAGGACTTCCTACTTAGAGTATCGATGACCACGTTCGCCTTTCTCGGGTGATAATCAATGATCAATTCATAATACTTAATCAACTCTAACCATCTCCATTGTCAAAATTCAATTCCTTTTGAGTCATCAAATACTTTAAACTCTTGCGATCGGTGAATACGCGACAAGTTTCACCATACAAATGGTGTCTCCAAATCTTCAAGGCAAAAACGATGGCAGCTAGCTGCAAGTCATGTGTTGGATAATTTTACTCGTGTGGCTTTAGTTGCCTCGAGGCATAGGCTAATACGTTGCCTTCTTTCACAAGCACACAACCTAGTCCATTCATGGATGCATCACTATAAACCACAAATTCTTTTCCCGGCTCGGACTGCACTAAAACTGGAGCTTCTGTTAGCAACATCTTTAACTTCTCAAAGCTCTGCTGACACTTTTTTGACCATTCAAACTTAACATATGTTTGCAGCTACCCCATCAAAGGAGTTGCAATTATTGAAAATCCTTTCACAAAGTGTCGATAGTAACCGACTAAGCCCAAGAAGCTTCTAACCTCGGTTACGTTCCTTGGCGGCTTCCACTCGACAATGACAGAAATTTTGTTTGGATCTACTCAGATGCCATCACCCGACACAATATGGCCTAAGAATCTGACCTCTTGAAGCCAAAGCTCGCTTTTTCTTAACTTAGCATACAATTTCTTATCTCACAAAGTTTGTAAAATAGTCCTCAATTGTTCAGCATGCTCAGACTCACTATGGGAATAGATCAAAATATCGTCAATGAATACCACAACAAACTTGTCCAAGTATGGTCGGAAAACATGATTCATTAAATCCATAAACATAGCTGGGGCGTTCGTTAGACCAAAAGGCATGACCAAGAACTCGAAATGACCATACTTCATCCTAAAAGTGGTCTTAGGCACATTTGACTCTTTAATTCGTAACTAGTAATAACCGGATCTTGGATCTATTTTTGAAAATACAGTGGCTCCTCTCAATTGATCAAACAGGTCATCAATCCTTGGCAACGGATACTTATTCTTGATAGTTACCTTGTTAAGTTGTCAGTAGTCTATACACAGCCTCATCAAACCATCTTTCTTCTTTACAAATAATACTGGAGCACCCCAAGGCAAAAAGCTCGGTCTTACAAAACCTTTATCCGTTAGTTCCTGCAATTGTGCATTTAACTCTTTCAGTTCGGTTGGTGCCATCCTATACGGAGCAATAGAAATAGGAGTTGTCCCAGGCACCAGCTCAATACCAAACTCTACTTCTCTAACGAGAGGTAATACGTGTAGCTCTTCCAGAAACACATCTAGATACCGCATACTATTGGTACCGATTCCAAATTTAACTCAGATTCTTTAGTATTCAACACGAAAGCAAGGTAGGCTTCATATCCTTTTCTCATATACTTTTCAGCCATCAATGAGGTAATCAAAACCGGCAGAGTGTCCAACTCACTTGAATCAATTCGGAGAACCTCACCATCTGAGCATTTCAATTCGATATACTTGCTACCACAATTTACAATCACATCATGCAAAGCTAACCAATCCATGCCAAGTATTACATCAAACTCATCGAATGGAAATAACATAAGGTTAGCTAAAGAACAATGATCTTGAATCGTCAAGGGACAATTCTTACAGACTTTATCAATAAGAACTGACTTGCCTAGAGGGTTTGACACCTTAATCACAAATTCTGTAAGTTGTACAGACATGTTCATGCTAGACACCAATTTCATGAAAATGTATGAATGAGTCGATCCTGGGTTAATCAAGGCAATAACATGTACATCATGAAGAGAGAATGTACCCGTAATGACATCAGGAGCAGAGGATTCCTCCCTAGCGCATATCGCATAAGTTCTCGTCAAGGCTCGAGTCTCTAGTTTTGCAGTTGTGTCCTTGGCAACATTTCGACTGCCACTTGCACTTCCAGGATGTCAGGGTGGTCTACCTCGGGAATTAGGAGCATTAGACTTTGGGGCTAGATCCACTTCTTTATCAACTCGTTCTGGGCAGTCTTTAAGGAAGAGGTCAAGAGAACTACATCTGTACCATGCACCACTCCTCTTTCGACACTCACCGATGTGGAATTTGTTGCAGCTTTCACACCTCAGCTTTTGATCATCCACACTTCCCACACTAGCTACCTTGGTGGAGGAAGACTTCGAGTTGTGACACTTAGAGCTTTTTGTTCTTCCCGAATATCCCACTGATGCAATGGAACACTCTTGTTGACTCTTCGATTTCTTTATGGGGAAAGAGTGTGTTCTGCCACTAGATCTCTTATTTGAAATTCGAGCCTCTCTCTTTGCTTGCTTTCTTTCATTGTTTAGCTCTTCGGCCTTCTTGGCCTAATCAGCCAATGCTATAAATTCTCGTATCTCAAGAATCCCGATCAACAACTTAATTTCCTCATTCAAGCCTTCCTCGAAGTGCTTACACGTTCCGTCTCCAATTGAACCTACTCTGTGGCATATTGACTTAACCTTACAAATTCCCTCCCATATTCTGACATGGTTTTATTTCCTGGCCTGAGTTCCAAGAATTCTTTTCGCTTCAAGTCTAAAAACCTTTGACTGATGTATTTCTTTTTAAACTCAGCTTGGAATAACTCCCATGTAATATCTTCCTTCGGTACCACTGAAGATACAGTCTTCCACCAGTGATATGCAGTATCTTTTAGAAGAGATACAGCACACTTTAAACACTCCTCAGGTGTACATGACAATTCATCCAAAACTTGCGTAGTGTTCTCGAGCCAGAACTTGGCTCGTTCAGCATCATCATCAACCTTAGCTCTAAACTCTTCAGCCCTATATTTTCTAAGTTTGTCCACTGGTTCTTTACCAATTCTCACGGGTGCCATACCTTGTGGCACTTCTTCCTCAGGCCGAGCAGGGGGCGAAGGAGGTCGTGGTATGTTGGGGCAGTTTCTCAAATAATCCCTAAACTATTTAGCCATCATCTCGAAGAAGGCATCTCTTGCCTCTCGGCCTTCAAACATAGGCCGCCTACTACTACTAGCAGTAGCTCGCTGAACGGAAGCTGGAGCATGACTCGGCTCCCTCGCACTCATCTTGAGCTTGATTGGAATACATTTACTATATTCAAATACAATTAAAAATGCTTAGGAGATGTCACCCTATCATAACTTGAATGATGGCATGTATAGCTATAGTCAATACATGTTATGTTAGTCATAGAACCGACTAAACCATAGCTCTAATACCACTAAATGTAACACCCCTTACCCATACCCGAGACCAGGACAAGGTACGGGGCATTCCTGTACGCAAACATGACATTTTTAGAAAATCACAGGCTATAATAATTTCGTTCCAACTTCAAACCAATCAAACATATTCGTAGTGTCCCTATTATGGGCCTACAAGACCCAAAACATGCATTAAGAATAGTACAAGACTAAATCGAGAGCTTAAGAAAATCTTGGGAAAATTTTTAGGTTTAAGCCTCACACGCCCGTGTCCCTTACCCATGTAGAATTAATTGAATTTATTTTCCATTTCAAACCTACAAGGGTTTCCACACGGCTGAGCACATGCCCGTGTCTCTGGCACGTGTCTTTCACATGGCCTAGACACGCTCGTGTCATTGCCCGTGTCCAAAAACTTGAGCATTCTGTTTATGATGTCATCATGCCTTTAAGGGTGCACGGCCAAGATGCACGCCCGTGTGCTAGGCCGTGTCCTCCACACGATTGAGTCACACAGCCGTGTCTCTGCCTGTGTGTTTACTACCATGCATAATAACCTAAAAATTTTAGGTGTAGGGGACACACGGCCGTACCACACGCTCGTGGAATTGACCGTGTGCCACACATAGCCTAGACACACACCCCTGTGTCTACTCATGTGGAACTTTCTGGAGGCAAGCTAATGATGACCCTCAACATCCACACATATCTATAAACTTCTATTGTATTTAACAGGGCCTAAATATGCCCAATGACTATCTACAATAGTCTATTGCATGTTAACCTCATCTCATTGGTTTTATACATGCTAGATTATCCTCTTTGTATTAAGGATTACCATATCATCAAACACATTTAGACTTGGCTCATTTTATAACTCATTGCCAATTATGACCTAGTCATCTCCAAGTGATTTAGCAACATTCCACATGTCCATTCATGATATACCGCATTTAACCATCTCATGAACATTTAAACACCAACATGCACAATTAGTAAGTTACAACGTACATCAAAATGAGCCATGTCTTATGGCTATATACAAAATGAATAGGTATATCCATTCAAGCACTTACATTGGCTAACCAATGACGTATATAACAAAATAACCATAAACCTATACATGCTATTGAAACAAAGTAAAGGTATCTATATACCAAAGCAAGATAAGATGATAGTGTTGACAATACTCCAACCGTCATCCAATCTTCACGAGTCCACGAGCTTTGTAAAATAGGGAAAGGAAAGGGGGTAAGCATAACATGCTTAGTAAGTTTGAATAACAGGAAGGTAAACTTACTGATTATTTAGCACATAACCATAAAAGATATTCATGCCAAATATGCATAGTATAAATCCCATATCACATACACTCAATCATCAAGTTAGTTTCCTCTCGAGTAATTTAGCATTAATCTTAGGTGAGCTCATCAATTCAAACATTTCCATTCTCGTTTCTCATTATAGTCTCGTTGGGTTTCTCAAAAATCTCGATGAGTATCCCGTTTACCATCAAGTCAAGCTAGTGACCATTTTAAATATACACTCCCGTCAACCTCATTCTTATAGCGGGATTACCAATCCAGATTAAATCCCTCATAACATAAATTCAAGGAGTATTGTCGGGATTACCATCTAGGCTAAATCACTTACAACGACAATTATTCAAATATGCTCGAATTTAAAATGCCAGTCCAGGCTAATTTTAGTCCTTAATCGTATTACCTGTTTGGGCTAAATCTACAATGCACATATATTTATCGGGAGGTTTGATTACTTAAGGAACACCTGTCCGGGTAGGATCCTTACTATACTGAGATCAACGGATTACTGTCTGGGCTAAATCCCTTTTTGCAACACATACAGGATGTCATGTCATGTAAACAAGAATTTACCCATCGAATCTCCCTTTTTCATTCAACCAAGACAATTGTCATCTTTTTCATTTCACACTACCACATTTCATGGATTGCCATGCAATCAATATCTAGTTTAACATACATTTAAGAATATGTATTTTCAAGTATATTTAAAGTTTACTTCGAGTTACACAAACCTACCTGGTAATTGCTTTGGTTTCGCATTTCGGTTATTCCAAAACCTTTTGTTTTCCACGGTCGACCTCCGAAATTGTTTCTTCGGAGTCTGTATCAATAAAAATAAATTATTAATACCTCATACTATTCATTTTGGACTTAAATTTTACCCCAGAAAAAATGAGCATTTTGCCCCCAACATTTCACATTTTTACAAATTAGTCCCTAGGCTAGTATAATTGAATGCATGAAATTCCTTGGTTACCCTTGCCTAGCCGAATGTATCCTAAGCTCATATCAGCCCATATTTTCCTTTGTTTCACATTTCTACCACATATTTTATTCCTTTTACAAAATGGTCCTTTAAGCCATTTCCATGAAAACCTACCTAGTAAAAGTTGTTTACCATCCTTTAAACTCTCATATTCCTCCAAAAATCATCAAAACACAAGCACCTCGTGCATGGGTAAATTTGCAAACATGAACCTTAGCATGACATATGGGTAGAAATAGAAAGAGCATGTAACGGGGATCTTAAAAATACGAAGAACAATAAAAACGGAGCTAGGATTGACTTACTATCAAGCTTGAAATATTGAAAAGCCCTAGTTTTGGAGACCCTTAGAATTTCTGCAGCATGGAGAAGAAAATGAGATGATTTGAGCTTGATTTTTTCCTTTTTATTTAGTTTATTACCAAATGACCAAAATGCCCCTCACAAAACTTTCAAATTTTTCTATGCATGCCCATTTTTGTCCAAAAACATAGAATTTGGGCAAATTGCTATTTAAGACCTTCTAATTTATAATTCAAAGCAATTTAATGCAAATTGCTTCTAGAACCCAAGTTTTGCAATTTATTCAATTTGGTCCATAATTTCCAATTGGACACCTTATACTTAGAATTTCTTCATGAAACTTTAACACATGCTTATTTTCATGTCCTAGAACTCATAATAAATATAAAAAATATTTTAACGTCGAATTTGTGGCCTTGAAACCACTATTCTGACTAGGCCCTATTTTAGGATGTTACATGGCCTCCCTCTAATTGCAGTGTTACTCGACCTCGTCTTCTGAGTGTTATCTTTTTCAACTAACTCTGGGCAGTCTTTAATAAAGTGATCTAGTGAAGAACAACTATAACAAGTTCTATTATTATTTTTCACCCAGCAATCTCCAAAATGTCGTCTTCCACACTATTGACACTCAGTTTAAACATCTTTTACGTTACCAACACTTGATACCGATGTGGCTTGAGCTTCAGGGCTGGTGTATTGCTTCCCGTGATCTCTATTTTGATATCCCACTGAAGCTATTAATCAGTTAAAATAGTCTCTAGATTTCTTTGACGAGGAATGATAAGATTTACTCATCGATTTGTTCCTCAAATCTCTTGCCTCTAAATCCTCCTTTCTCTTTTCTTTGTTGAGATCCTCGCTTTACAAGCCCTCTCAACCAGTACTACAAATTCCTTCAATCCAAGTATCCCGACTAACAGTTTTATATTTTCATTCAGCCCATTAACAAATCTTTTCCACATTATTTCCTTAGTAGATTCATACTCCCAATCATATTTGCTTAAACGTACGAACTCTCTTTCATACTTTGTCACTGCCATCCGACCTTGTTTCAACTCTAGAAACTCTTTATGTTTCTAACCAAGAAATCACTGACTGATGTATTTTTTTTGGAATTCAGCTTGAAAGAACTCCCAGGTAACCCGTTCTTTAGGAACTACTGATGTCAACGTTTTCCACCAATGGTACGCATTATCCCTCAACAACGATACAATGCATTTGACACATTCTTTGGGAGTACAAGACAATTCCTCGAATACTCTGATTGTGTTCTCGAGCCAGAACTCAGCCCTCTCAGCATTATCATCAACTGTAGCCTGAAACTCTTCAGCCCCATGTTTACGTATCTTATCCACTGGTGGCTTACTCAATCGAATCAGATCTATCACTTGTGGTACAACCAGGACTTGTTGAGGAATAGGTGGGGGTGGAGGTTGTTGAGCAGTCGGATTCATTCGTACGAATTCTGTGAACCACTCACTCATCATTTGGAAGAAGTCTTGCTTAGCCTCTCCCCTTTGACTACTCGACATAGGCCTAGAATTAGCTGACGCTATCCCTTGAGCGGGAGTTGGTGCATTACTTTCAACATCATTAGCTACAGCTCGTTCGAGATCTATTTGCCATATAAAAACACATTTTAACTGTCAGGAATCATCACACTATCACAGTTTATATATATGGCCTGTATAGCTAGACTCTCACACGTTACATTAGTCCTAGAATCGACTAAAACCTAGCTCTGATACCAATTAAATGTAACACACTTACCAATATCTCACCTTCGTTTTAGGCATTCTTCTCATTCACTTAAGATTCACCCGTTGAACACATCAGAATATAATTTGAATACGCAGATTTCATGAACGTAAGTGCCATACCCGTAGCTTGACAAACTCAATAGCCTGCAGAACTTATGTAGCCAAGCTACCATGTAACCCACCCATAAGTGAACTCAGACTCAACTCAACGAGCTCGGGCGTTCGCATCAATAAGTGAACTCAGACTCAACTCAACGAGTTTAGATGCCTAGTTACATCTCACAAACTCGGACTCAACTCAATGAGTTCGGAACTCAAATATCCTAGTGACATGTCACTTGTATTCTAATCTATTCCCAAGGTTCAAATAGGCTTTTTCATCGATTACACATCTTTCCCGTCTTCCACGGAATATCGAAATCGATACTTCGGTGATAGTTCATACTTATCAAGTAATTCACATAATTACATATCATTCAACAATAACAACAAAACATAACATTTCACGATAATAATAAGCATCATATCATATAAACAACATTAAATTGCTTAAAATGACAATTATGTTACTACATTTACACACGAACTTACCTCGATACAAAATATTAGCAATCGAGCCTATTCTTTGTAAACTTTGTTTTTCCCTCGATCGCGACTTGAATCTCATTTCTTTTGATCTATAATGCCAAATTAATCTTATTTAATACATACATTCATCAAAATAGTCTTTAATACGAACTTTGGCAAAATTAAATTTTTGCCCCTAAACTTTTGCATAATTATACTTTTGCCCCTAGGCTCGGGAATTAAACTTCATCCCTTATTCTTATGTTTTATGACATGCTTATCATTTTTCCCTTCTATAGCAACATCAAATTCACACTCTAACATGCACTTATGACTATTAGGTATTTTTACCGATTAAGCCCTTTTACTCATTTTCACTTAAAACCGAGTAGTACAAGTTGTCTAACATAATTTAAAACCTCATATTCTATCATAAAACACCAAAATACACAAATTTCACCTATGGGTATTTTTCCAAATATGAACCCTAGGTTGAATTATGGCTAGCATAAGCTTAATCGAGCTACCGGGATTCCAAAACTGTAAAGAACATTAAAAATGGGGCTTGAAATCACTTACTATGGAGCTTGGAAGCTTGAAACAAACCCTAGCTATGGAGAACCCTTGAAATTTTGGCCTAATGAAGAAGATGGACAAAAATTGGCTTTTAATTTTGTTTTTAATTCATTTTAATAACTAAATGACCAAAATGCCCTTCCTACTAAACTTTCAAAAAAATTTCATCAATGTCCAATTTTTGTCCATAGACTTAGAAATTGGTCAAATTGCTATTTAAGATCTCCTCATTAATATTCCAAAGCAATTTCATACTAAAACTCTTAGAGTGCAAGTTTTGGAAATTATTCGATTTAGTCCCTAATTTCAATTTAAACACTTTAGGCATAGGATTTCATCACGAAATTTTCACACAATCATGCAATCATATCATAAACATCAAAATAATTATAAAATAGTTATTTCTATCTCAAATTTGTGGTCATGAAACCACTATTTCATTTAGGCCCTAATTCGGGATATTACAACTCTCCCCACCTTTAAGGATTTTCGTCCTCGAAAATCTTACCGGTAAACAGGTGTAGGTATTGGGTTCTCATAGTTTCCTCAGGTTCCCATGTAGTCTCTTCTACCCCGTGCTTTTGCCACAATACTTTCACGAGAGCAACTTTTTTATTTCTTAGTTGTTTGACTTCTCGAGCTAAAATCTTAATCGGTTCTTCTTCGTAAGTCATATCCAATCGTAGCTCAACTTCTGTCGGTGAAATTATATGTGAAGGATCCGTACGATACCGACGTAACATAGATACGTGGAAAACATCATGCATCCTCTGTAATTCAGATGGCAATGCTAACCGATAAGTTACTAGTCCAATTCTTTCAATTACTTCATACGATCCAATAAAACGGGGACTTAACTTGCCCTTCTGTCCAAATCTAGGGACTTTCTTCCATGGAGACACTTTCAAAAATACCTTATCACCAACTTGAAACTCGATTTCCTTTCGTTTCAAATCTGCATAAGATTTCTGTCTATCTGAAGCAGCTTTCAAACAATCTCGAATCACTTTCACCTTTTCTTCGGTTTCTTTTATTAGATCAACTCCATAAATCTAATTTTCCTTGAGTTCAATCCAATACAATGGCATCTGACATTTACGACCATACAATGCTTCATAAGGTGCCATCTTCAAACTCTTCTGATAACTATTATTATAAGCAAATTCTACCAACGGTGAGTACCTTTCCCAACTACCTTGAAATTCCAATATGCAACATCTAAGCATGTCTTCAAGAATCTGAATTACTCTCTCTGAATGTCCATCAGTTTGTAGATGAGAGGCAGTGCTGAAATTTAACTTCGTACCTAATGCCTCTTGCAACTTTTGCCAAAACCGTGAAGTAAATCTCGGATCTCTATCCGAAATGATTGACAAAGGTATTCCACGAAGTCTAACAATCTCACGGATATACAATTCAACCAACTTATTAAGAGAATAATCCGTACGTACCGGAATAAAATTAGTCGATTTAGTCAGTCTGTCAACTATTACCCCGATGGCATTTTTCTTCCCCGGAGTTAACGGCAACCCTGATACAAAATCCATAGTAATCCGATCCCATTTCCTTTCAGGAACCATGATAGGCTGGAGTAATCCCGAAGGTACTTGGTGTTCAGCTTTCACTTGTTGACAAACTAAGCACTTTGATACAAGCTCAGAAATATCTTTTTTCATTCCACTCCACCAGTACCTTTTCTTCAAGTCATTATACATTTTCGTACTGCCCGGATGAACCGCCAAGCAACCATTACATGCTTCATGCAAAATCTTTTTAATCAACTCATCATTTTTGGGTACACAAATCTGATTTTTAAACATTAAGCAACCATAAGAATCGATTCTAAAATCTGATCCCGTATCAGCTTCACACTGCTTTCTCTTAGCTTGAAAATCTTGATCATTTTTCTGAGCTTCACAAATCTTTAACTGAGTGTTCATAGCTTTCAAAGCAAATAACAACTTTCTGCTCAAAGCATCGGCAACCATATTCGCTTTTCTCGGATGATAGTCAATAACAAGCTCGTAATCTTTCAACAACTCCAACCATCTTCGCTGTCTCAAATTCAAAAGTCTTTCTGTGACATCAAGTACTTAAGACTTTTGTGATTTGTATATACTCAGCACTTTTCACCATACAGATAATGTCGCCAAATCTTCAAAGCAAACACTATAGCAGCCAATTCCAAATCATGAGTTAGATAATTCCTTTCGTGAGATTTTAACTGTCTCGAAGCATAAGCCACGACTTTTCCTTCTTGTATAAGTACATATCCTAAGCCATTTCGAGAAGCATCACTATACACCACAAATTCTTTACCTGATTCGGGTTGTACCAACACTGGTGCTTCAGTTAATAACTTTTTCAATTCTTCAAAACTCTGTTGACATTCTTCCATCCATTAAAATTTAACATCCTTTAGGAGTAGTCTAGTCATAGGAGCAGCAATTATAGAAAATCCATTTACAAACCTCCGATAATACCTAGCTAGCCCCAAGAAACTTCTAACCTCGATTACATTTTTCGGTGGTTTCCAATCAACAATGGCTGAAATTTTACTAGTACCAACCCGTATACCATCATCTGAAGCAATATGACCTAAAAATCCAACTTCCCGAAGCCAAACTTCACTTTTACTTAACTTAGCATACAACTGCTTATCTCTCAAAGTTTGCAAAACTATCCGCAAGTGCTCAGCATGCTCTGTCTCATCTTTTGAATAAATTAAGATGTCATCTATAAACACCATAACAAATTTGTCCAAGTATGGGCGAAATATGCGATTCATTAAATCCATAAACACAACAGGAGAATTTGTCAACCCGAATGGCATAACTAAATATTCATAGTGACCGTATCTTGTTCTGAAAGCAGTTTTAGGCACATCCGACTCTTTTACTCGCAGCTGGTAGTACCCAGATCTCAAGTCAATCTTTGAAAACCATGTCACTCCTTTTAGCTGATCAAACAAATCATCAATTCTTGGCAACGGATACTTGTTTTTGATTGTCACCTTGTTTAATTTCCGATAGTCAACACACAATCTCATAGAACCATCCTTCTTTTTTGCAAATAACACAGGAGCACCCCAGGGTGAAAAACTCAGTCTCACAAAGCCTTTATCAGTCAACTCTTGCAACTGCGACTTTAATTCTTTCAACTCTGCTGGTGCCATTCTATACGGAGCAATTGAGATCAGAGCTGTTCCCGGTATCAATTCAATACTAAATTCTACTTCCCTGACTGGAGGTAAACCCGTCAATTCTCCTGGAAATACATCCGCAAATTCACACACAACCGGCACTGATTCAACTTTCTTTTCAATTTCTTTTGTATTAATTACATACACTAAATAAGCTTCATAACCCTTTCTCAAATATCTCTGAGCCGACATCGAAGAAATCATACTAGATAATGCCTCTAATTTGTCTGGTTTAACCCGCAGAATTTCACCACTTTCACACTTTAATTCTATAACCTTTTCTTTGCAATTTACTGCAATGTCAACCAATCCATACCCAAAATAACATGAAATTCATCAAACGACAACAACATCAAGTTGGCCGGAAAGTAATGACCCTGAATCATTAAAGGGCATTTCTTGCATACTTTATCAACTATCACACATTTTTCTAATGGATTCGACACTCTAATCATAAATTGTGTTCTCAACAGGTATATTCATACTAGACACCAATTTCATGCACACATATGAATGAGTAGAACCGGGATCTATCAAAGCAATAACATTAACATCATAAAGAGAAAGTATACTAGTAATCACGTTAGGCGATGAAGCATCTTCACGTGCCTTTATAACATAAGTTCTAGCTGGAGCCCTTGCTTCAGATTTAGCTTGTAACACCCCGAACCCGAGACCGACACCGGAGTCGGACACAAGATGTTAACAAACTTTGGAAATTTTTCCAGACACTGTCCAGTCTGAGTACTAGTCGCTTCAAAATCATATCATGAGTTTCACAACTCGAAAATCAGTTTTGTGATTTTTCCCTGAAACTAGACTCATGTCCCCACCTATGTATTTTTTTCTAGAATTTTTGGTCAGGCCAATTAGTACAGTTTATTAGTCAAAGTCTCCCATGTTACAGGGGTCGACTACACTGACCTTTTCCCATTACGACTGGGATATCTCTCTGCACAGAGCTTCAATACTGATACCGTTTGTTTCTATGGAAACTAGACTCAGAGAGGAATCCATACATATATGGTATGACCCCTAATTATCTCTGGTCAATTTATAGTGAATTTCCAAAGGCGGAACAGGGAATCCAGAAACTGTTCTGGCACTGTTCCACAAGAACCCGAATATCTCTTACTGTACTGTTCCTATGATTGTTTCGTTACTTCCATATGAAAGTAGATTCATCAAGGTTCGATTAAATAATTTATTCACTATTTAATTCCACTCCTACGAATTCTGGTGATTTTTCCAATCCACACCACTGCTGCTATCCGCTTCTGTTTTCAAAGTAAACCTTACCTAATTTGGGGTTTCATGGACCAACTAGGGCCTTGTCACACATAAGCCCACATATGATCATACTTAGCCATTCTAGTGGCTGACCATTTGCTCAACACTTCCCTTCCAACTATAGTACATCATGAAACCATCTATACATTCATAAATACGAATGGTCTAATGCCATACTCCACTTCTACAAGCCATTTTCGCATGGCTGTACACTTATACATTTCATAAAGTACTCGAAAGACAACAATGGGTAGTCCTATACATGCCATATCAAAATTCAACCAAAATAGTACCCAAAAGAGCCTTTGATAGTGTGGGCGACTTCGACTTCAAGATCCCGAGTCCGATAGCTGGAGAACCAAAAATCTATAAAACAGAGGAGCAATGTAACGAGTAAGCAATTTATGCTTAGTAAGTTTGAGCAAGGAATTCCAGCATAAACAAAGAATATCACACATTTAGCTAAACGGAATATTTCATAATACGCAATTTATCGATATTAAACTTGCTTCACAACATTAACAACCCTTATGCACATACACAATAGACTAACTTAGCCGAAGGCCGATAGCTCGTTTATCAACTGAGCGAACATTTATTTGTAAGGGCTCGATTAAATTCAACACATACGTAACATATCCCCATATTGGGATGTTTTTTCGAGTATTCGCTGGAATTTTACAGCAAGCTCATTCATTACCAAATCACGTACCTTCGGGATTTAACCGGATATAGCTCCTCGTTCAAATGCCTTCGGGACATAGCCCGGTTTTAGTAACTCACACAATGCCTTCGGGACATAACCCGGATTTAACAACTCGCACGAATGCCTTCGGGACTTAACCCGGATTTAACAACTCGCACGAATGCCTTCGGGACTTAACCCGGATTTAATAACTCGCACGAATGCCTTCGGGACTTAACCCGGATTTAATAACTCACACGAATGCCTTCGGGACTTAACCCGGATTTAGTATCTCGCACAAAGGCCTTCGGATCTTAGTCCGGATATATTCACTTAGCACAAAGCCTTCGGGACTTAGCCCGGACAGCATTCAATTAATCATGCACATTCATATTTCATTTTCATTTGCGAAACTCAAACACAAGGCACACACCATCCTTGCACATTCGGCTCAATAGCCACTCATAGAGCATGATTTTAATTTGCTTAAAACATGATTTAATCACATCGTAATTTAAGCTCTCTTACTCAAGAACTTACCTCGGGTGTTGTCGAACGATTCCGCTAGCTATTCAACCACTTTTTCCTTCCCTTTATCGGTTTTATTTCCCCTTTGCTCTTGAGCTTAATCAAACAAATAAATTGATTTCATCATTTAGGCATCAAAAGATGAACACAAGGCACTTAGCCCATATTTATACATTAGACATTAAAGTCTCATACATGCAAAAATCATGCATCAACACAACATATTAGCTAATTTCTTTCCCCTTGGCCGAATATGCATGTCCATTTTTGGGGTCGATTTCAACACTTAATACACACATATACACACTAGTAAAGCATCCTCCCCCTTTTCATCAATTTAACACATGCATTGCTCATTAACATGCAAAGTTACATTCGGCCTTAGCACACATCTTGCTAGCCGATTCTTCTCCATTTAGCAACCAATGCACATATGTGCTCACACAAAAATGCTAAAAAGGAGGTTCAAGAATCATCAAGCCATCATCACATGCATCATTAACAAGCTTCAAATTTTGCATGCAATGGCATTAACACAACCTCCACCTAGGCCGAATCTTAACTCATCCTCATGCCTCATCACCACAACATCAAACATCAACCAAGAATGATGCATCCATGGTCAAGTGCCATTTCCATCACATAGCAAGATTTAGACCATGGGTTAGGTAGAACTCAAGCTAACAACTAAAACATGCATGCCTCTCATGGAACATCATCAAACATACCTTAGCCTAGCTACATGCATGGCCGAATCTCTTCACCTTTCTTCTTCTTTCCTCCTTAAAATTTTTGGCCAAGGATGAACCAAAGGATGAGAAAATTTTTCTTTGTTTTTCTTTCTAGTTTTGGCAAGCATGAAGATGAGAAAAGGATGAACAAAATTCCCCCTTTCTCTTCTTTAGCTCACGGCAATGGGGGGAACAAACACTACACACACATTTTTTTTTCTTTTGTTTTCCATTTCTTTATTACCCATACTCCTTATTTTATTCTTCCACTAACAAAACATGTTTCATGACATGTTTTGCCCATCATTCCTTGTCATGGCCGGCCACTACTCATTAGGGGGGGAAATTTGACATGCAAGTCCCCCCCTTTGTCCACATGCACTAATAGGTCCTCACACATTGACCTATCACATTTTAGAATTTTCTCACATAAGTCCTATTGACTAAATTCACATGAAATCAACCAAATTGAAGCTTGAAATTTTCACACATTCATAATTACATATTCTAGACAATAAGTATCACATTCAAACATTTCGGTGACTCGGTTTAGCGGTCCCGAAACTACTTCCCGACTAGGGCCAACTTTGGGCTGTCACAACTCTCCCCCACTTAAGAAATTTTCGTCCCCGAAAATCTTACCGGTAAATAGGTTTGGGTATCGTTCTTTCATCGAGCTCTCGGTCTCCCAAGTAGCTTCCTCGATCCCGTGTTTGAGCCATAACACCTTTACTAGCGGAACTCTTTTGTTTCGCAACTCCTTCACTTCACGAGCTAGGATACGCATCGGTTCTTCTTCATAGCTCATGTCGACTTGAATTTCAACCTCCGATGGGCTAATTATGTGCGATGGATTAGATCGATAGCGTCGAAGCATCGAAACATGAAAGACGTCATGAATCTTTTCAAGCTCCGGGGGCAAAATCAATCTATACGCAACCGGACCAACTCGTTCAGAGATTTTGTACGGCCCAATGAATCTTGGGCTCAACTTGCCCTTACGGCCGAACCTGAGTATCTTTTTCCAAGGTGAAACCTTAAGGAACACTTTGTCTCCCACCTGATACTCGATGTCTTTTCGTTTCAAATCTGCGTACGATTTCTGACGATCCGTGGCTACCTTCAGACTTTCACGGATTACCTTTACTTTCTGTTTAGCATCTCTAATCAAATCAACTCCGAAAATTTTGCTTTCACCGAGCTCGGTCCAAAACAATGGTGTACGGCATTTACGACCGTACAAAGCCTCGTAAGGTGCCATCTTAATACTTGATTGAAAACTATTGTTGTAAGCGAATTCAATCAAAGGTAAATACCGTTCCCATGAACTACTGAACTCGAGGATGCAACATCTCAACATATCCTCAAGTATCTGAATTATCCTCTCGGATTGACCATCGGTTTGGGGGTGAAAAGCAGTGCTAAAATGCAGCTTGGTACCCAGAGCTTCTTGCAATTTCTTCCAAAATCGTGAGGTGAATCTCGGATCTCTATCCGACACGATAGAAACAGGTACCCCGTGTAATCTCACAATTTGATAAACGTACAATTCAGCTAGTTTATCCAATGAAAAATCCGTACGTACGGGGATGAAATGAGCCGACTTAGTCAGTCTATCAACAATAACCCATATCGCATCCTTCTTACTTGCTGACAAAGGCAGTCCGGACACAAAGTCCATTGTGACTCGATCCCATTTCCACTCGGGTATCATGATCGGCTGGAGTAATCCTGAAGGCACTTGATGTTCCGCTTTCACTTGTTGACATATTAAACATCTCGAAACAAAGTCAGAGATGTCCCGTTTCATACCATGCCACCAAAATTGACGTTTCAAATCGTTGTACATTTTCGTACTCCCCGGGTGAATTGACATTCGGCTACAATAGGCTTCGTTCAGAATCATCGAAATGAGTTCCGAATTCCTTGGAACACACAAACGATTTCTGAACCTCAAACAGTCATCATCATCAATTTGAAACTCCGATTCCTCGTTCGGAAAACACTTAGCCCGTTTTGCAACCAATTCATCATCGACTTTCTGAGCTTCACGAATTTGGTGAGTCAATAATGGTTTAGCTTTTAATTCAGCTACCAACACATTGTCTGGTAGAACAGACAAATGCACATTCATCGCTCGTAAAGCAAACAATGACTTCCGGCTTAAGGCGTCCGCAACCACGTTAGCCCTTCCCGGGTGGTAATCAATGACAAGCTCGTAATCTTTCAACAACTCAAGCCAACGTCTTAGTCGCAGATTCAAGTCTCGTTGAGTCATCAAATATTTGAGACTTTTGTGATCCGAAAATACATGGCACTTCTCACCAAACAAATGATGTCGCCATATTTTCAAAGCAAATACGATGGCGGCTAATTCGAGATCATGGGTCGGAAAATTTCTCTCGTGTAACTTCAATTGTCTCGACGCATAGGCCACAACTCGACCGCCTTGCATCAATACGCAACCCAACCCAAGTAGGGATGCGTCACTGTAAATGACAAACTCTTTACCCAATTCGGGTTGCACCAAAATTGGAGCTTCAGTCAAATGAGTTTTCAGTTGATCAAAACTTTTCTGACACTTCTCCGTCCATTCGAACTTAACGTCCTTTTGAAGTAGTTTCGTCATTGGTGTGGCTATCATCGAGAAACCTTTGACAAATCGTCGGTAATAACCGACGAGCACCAAAAAGCTCCGAACCTCAGTAATATTTCTCGGAGGTTTCCAGTCAAGTATGGCTGAAATTTTGTTCGGGTCAACTCGAATACCCGACGCGGATACCACATGACCCAAGAAGCTAACCTCTCTTAACCAGAACTCACACTTACTGAACTTAGCATATAACTGCTTCTCCCGCAAAATTTGCAGCACTAGCCTCAGATGCTCAGCATGTTCGGTCTCGTCTCTTGAATAGACCAAAATGTCATCAATGAACACCACTACGAACCGATCCAAATATGGTCTGAAGATCCGATTCATCAAATCCATAAATACCGCAGGGGCATTAGTGAGCCCAAACGGCATCACTAAGAATTCATAGTGACCATATCTCGTTCTGAAGGCAGTTTTTTTTTTTGGTATGTCCGATTCTCGAATTCGCAACTGATAATAGCCCGATCTCAAATCTATTTTTGAGAACACTGTGGCTCCCTTCAGTTGGTCGAACAAATCATCGATGCGCGGCAACGAATATTTATTCTTTATCGTCACTTTATTCAGTTGACGATAGTCAATACACAACCTCATGGTTCCGTCCTTCTTTTTCACGAACAATACTGGTGCACCCCAAGGTGAGAAGCTTGGTCGCGCAAAACCTCTATCCGTCAATTCTTACAACTGAGCTTTTAACTCTTTTAACTCGGTTGGTGCCATACGATATGGAGCTATCGAAATCGGCGTAGTCCCAGGTACAAGCTCAATACCAAACTCTACCTCCCGAACAGGTGGTAAACCCGGTAATTCTTCCGGAAAAACATCCGGGTATTCACAAACCACCGACACAGATTCAGGTTTCTTTTCTAATTTTTTGTCACCAAGTACATACGCAAGGTATGCTTCGCACCCTTTTCTTACATATTTCTGTGCCAACATTGTTGATATTACAGCTGGCATCCCTTCCAAGTCCGCAGACTCACTTCGGACTGCTTCGTTATTTGCGCATCTCAAATCAATAGTCTTGCTCTTGCAATTCACAATCGCATCATGCGCGGTCAACCAATCCAAACCAAGGATAACATCAAATTCATCAAACGGCAAAAGCATCAAGTTCGCCGGGAAACAGGAACCTCGAATTTCCAGGGGACATTTCTTGCACACTTTGTCGACAAGCACGTAACGACCCAAGGGATTTGACACCCGAATTACGAACTCAGTAGACTCAATAGGTAAAGTCTTACTGGAGGCTAAGGTTTCACATATGTAAGAATGAGTAGAACCGGGGTCAATCAAAGCAATTTCATTAGTATCAAAGAGAGTGGATGTGCCGGTAATAACATCAGGCGAAGAAGCATCCTCGCGGGCACGTATAGCATAAGCTCTAGCAGGCGCACGGGCTTCGGATCTGGTTATATCATCTCTAGATCCTCTCTGACCACCACTAGCATTGCCCATATTTCCAGATGGTCTACCTCGAGCAGTGGTAGCACCCGGTCTCCCACTCTGACTTGCATTCTGTCCCGACAACCTCGGGCAATCTTTAATGAAGTGGTCAACTGATCCGCATTCGTAACAGGAGCGGTCAGGAAATCTACAACTCCCCGAATGCCATTTACCGCAATATCGGCATTTCGTCCTGTCTCGACGTTCATTCCCAACACTGGCGACCGAAGTGCCTCGTGTACCCACAGGGGGTCGATCACGATCTCGTCCAAAAAGGCCCGAAGTGCCTCTAAACTGGCCCGCATCATCTCGAAATCTCTTCGATGCTTGTTGAAGAGACCTTCCCGAGGATCTTTTACGAAACTCTCCAGTTCCCTCATCAACTCTTTGCTTTTCTTTTCTAAGCTCTTCGGCTTTACAAGCTCGTTCAACAAGTACCACGAACTCTCGTATTTCAAGAACGCCAACGAACATTTTTATATCTTCATTCAGCCCATCCTCGAAGCGTTTACACATAATAGCTTCGGACGAAACACATTCCCGAGCGTATTTGCTAAGTCTAACAAATTTTCGCTCGTAATCAGTAACCGACATGGAGCCTTTCTTAAGCTCAAGAAATTCCTTCCGTTTTTGATCAACAAATCTCTGACTGATATACTTTTTCCGAAACTCAGTTTGGAAAAACTCCCAAGTTACTTGCTCTCGGGGCACAACAGAAGTCAAAGTACTCCACCAATAGTAGGCAGAATCACGTAGCAAGGAGATAGCACACTTTAGGCATTCATCGGGTGTACAAGATAGCTCATCGAGTACCCGGATAGTGTTGTCCAGCCAAAATTCAGCTTGCTCGGCATCATCGCTATCCATAGCCTTAAATTCAGTAGCCCCATGTTTTCGGATTCTATCAACTGGGGGCTTATTTGACCTTATTTGGTCCGTTACCGGTGGTATTGTAGGTGCGGGGGTAGTATTTGTCGGGAATGGAGGTTGTGGAACAGCCATATTAGTTCGAATGTATTGGTTGAACCAATCATTCATCACGCTATAGAATGCTTGTCTAGCTTCATCATTCGGATTACTAGCATTAGGTTGAGAGTCTGCCGGCACTGTCCCTTGTGCGGGAGCAGGCGCTACACTCTCAAGATCATCAGCTACCTCTCGGTCACGATCGGGATCCATTACTAAAAGCACATTTACAATTTTCAGAAGTCACCACACTATCAAGTAATCACATAAAATGGCATGTATAGCTAGACCCAACACATTACGGTAGTCCTAGAATCGACTAAACCGTAGCTCTGATACCAATAAAATGTAACACCCCGAACCCGAGACCGACACCGGAGTCGGACACGAGATGTTAACAAACTTTGGAAATTTTTCCAGACACTGCCCAGTCTGAGTACTAGTCGCTTCAAAAATCATATCTTGAGTTTCACAACTCGAAAATCAGTTTTGTGATTTTTCCCTGAAACTAGACTCATGTCCCCACCTATGTATTTTTTTCTAGAATTTTTGGTCGGGCCAATTAGTACAGTTTATTAGTCAAAGTCTCCCATGTTACAGGGGTCGACTACACTGACCTTTTCCCATTACGACTGGGATATCTCTCTGCACAGAGCTTCAACACTGATGCCGTTTGTTTCTATGGAAACTAGACTCAGAGAGGAATCCATACATATATGGTATGACCCCTAATTATCTCTGGTCAATTTATAGTGAATTTCCAAAGGTGGAACAGGGAATCCAGAAACTGTTCTGGCACTGTTCCACAAGAACCCGAATATCTTTTACTGTACTGTTCCTATGATTGTTTCGTTACTTCCATATGAAAGTAGATTCATCAAGGTTCGATTACATAATTTATTCACTATTTAATTCCACTCCTACGAATTCTGGTGATTTTTCCAATCCACACCACTGCTGCTATCCGCTTCTGTTTTCAAAGTAAACCTTACCTAATTTGGGGTTTCATGGACCAACTAGGGCCTTGTCACACATAAGCCCACATATGATCATACTTAGCCATTCTAGTGGCTGATCATTTGCTCAACACTTCCATTCCAACTATAGTACATCATGAAACCATCTATACATTCGTAAATACGAATGGTCTAATGCCATACTCCACTTCTACAAGCCATTTTCGCATGGCTGTACACTTATACATTTCATAAAGTACTCGAAAGACAACAATGGGTAGTCCTATACATGCCATATCAAAATTCAACCAAAATAGTACCCAAAAGAGCCTTTGATAGTGTGGGCGACTTCGACTTCAAGATCCCGAGTCCGATAGCTGGAGAACCAAAAATCTATAAAACAGAGGAGCAATGTAACGAGTAAGCAATTTATGCTTAGTAAGTTTGAGCAAGGAATTCCAGCATAAACAAAGAATATCACACATTTAGCTAAACGGAATATTTCATAATACGCAATTTATCGATATTAAACTTGCTTCACAACATTAACAACCCTTATGCACATACACAATAGACTAACTTAGCCGAAGGCCGATAGCTCGTTTATCAACTGAGCGAACATTTATTTGTAAGGGCTCGATTAAATTCAACACATACGTAACATATCCCCATATTGGGATGTTTTTTCGAGTATTCGCTGGAATTTTACAGCAAGCTCATTCATTACCAAATCACGTACCTTCGGGATTTAACCGGATATAGCTCCTCGTTCAAATGCCTTCGGGACATAGCCCGGTTTTAGTAACTCACACAATGCCTTCGGGACATAACCCGGATTTAACAACTCGCACGAATGCCTTCGGGACTTAACCCGGATTTAACAACTCGCACGAATGCCTTCGGGACTTAACCCGGATTTAATAACTCGCACGAATGCCTTCGGGACTTAACCCGGATTTAATAACTCACACGAATGCCTTCGGGACTTAACCCGGATTTAGTATCTCGCACAAAGGCCTTCGGATCTTAGTCCGGATATATTCACTTAGCACAAAGCCTTCGGGACTTAGCCCGGACAGCATTCAATTAATCATGCACATTCATATTTCATTTTCATTTGCGAAACTCAAACACAAGGCACACACCATCCTTGCACATTCGGCTCAATAGCCACTCATAGAGCATGATTTTAATTTGCTTAAAACATGATTTAATCACATCGTAATTTAAGCTCTCTTACTCAAGAACTTACCTCGGGTGTTGTCGAACGATTCCGCTAGCTATTCAACCACTTTTTCCTTCCCTTTATCGGTTTTATTTCCCCTTTGCTCTTGAGCTTAATCAAACAAATAAATTGATTTCATCATTTAGGCATCAAAAGATGAACACAAGGCACTTAGCCCATATTTATACATTAGACATTAAAGTCTCATACATGCAAAAATCATGCATCAACACAACATATTAGCTAATTTCTTTCCCCTTGGCCGAATATGCATGTCCATTTTTGGGGTCGATTTCAACACTTAATACACACATATACACACTAGTAAAGCATCCTCCCCCTTTTCATCAATTTAACACATGCATTGCTCATTAACATGCAAAGTTACATTCGGCCTTAGCACACATCTTGCTAGCCGATTCTTCTCCATTTAGCAACCAATGCACATATGTGCTCACACAAAAATGCTAAAAAGGAGGTTCAAGAATCATCAAGCCATCATCACATGCATCATTAACAAGCTTCAAATTTTGCATGCAATGGCATTAACACAACCTCCACCTAGGCCGAATCTTAACTCATCCTCATGCCTCATCACCACAACATCAAACATCAACCAAGAATGGTGCATCCATGGTCAAGTGCCATTTCCATCACATAGCAAGATTTAGACCATGGGTTAGGTAGAACTCAAGCTAACAACTAAAACATGCATGCCTCTCATGGAACATCATCAAACATACCTTAGCCTAGCTACATGCATGGCCGAATCTCTTCACCTTTCTTCTTCTTTCCTCCTTAAAATTTTTGGCCAAGGATGAACCAAAGGATGAGAAAATTTTTCTTTGTTTTTCTTTCTAGTTTTGGCAAGCATGAAGATGAGAAAAGGATGAACAAAATTCCCCCTTTCTCTTCTTTAGCTCACGGCAATGGGGGGAACAAACACTACACACACATTTTTTTTTCTTTTGTTTTCCATTTCTTTATTACCCATACTCCTTATTTTATTCTTCCACTAACAAAACATGTTTCATGACATGTTTTGCCCATCATTCCTTGTCATGGCCGGCCACTACTCATTAGGGGGGGGGAAATTTGACATGCAAGTCCCCCCTTTGTCCACATGCACTAATAGGTCCTCACACATTGACCTATCACATTTTAGAATTTTCTCACATAAGTCCTATTGACTAAATTCACATGAAATCAACCAAATTGAAGCTTGAAATTTTCACACATTCATAATTACATATTCTAGACAATAAGTATCACATTCAGACATTTCGGTGACTCGGTTTAGCGGTCCCGGAACTACTTCCCGACTAGGGCCAACTTTGGGCTGTCACATAGCTGCTGAATCTCTGGTTACATTCTTGCTGCTTGCTTCATTTCCAGCTTTTCTCGAATATCTTCCCCTCGACTTTGTACCACTAGCTTTTACACTCAGGAATTTTTCTTTCTCGACTCTCTCTGGGCAGTCTCTAATAAAATGATCCGGAGAACCACACCGAAAACATTCATTCGCTCTACATGGCCCAAAATGATTTCTACCACACCGCTAGCACTCGAGCTTAACAAATCTCGTATTTCCCACACTAGCCGTAGAAGTAGTCTGAGATTTAGGACCCACATTTTGCTTCTCAAAATTTTCATATGATTTTCCAGCCGAAACCTGTGAACGAGGATTCATATTTCTAGATTTTCTGAATTGCTGTGAGAATGAACTGCTCATTTGTCTTTTCTTCCAATTTCTAGTCTTCGCCTCTGCTTTTTCTTCTCTTTAAGTAGTTCTTCAGCCTTGCAAGCTCGATCAACCAGTACTACCATTTTTTTTTAATTCAAGAATCCTAACAAATACTTTGATGTCTTCATTGAGTCCGTCTTCAAATCGTCTACACATTTTAGCCTCTGTAGGAAAATATTCTCTAGCATACTTACTCAACCTGACGAACTCCCTTTCGTATTCAATAACTGTCACGTTTCCCTGCTTCAATTCAAGAAACTCTTTACGCTTTTGATCAACAAATCTTTCACTGATGTATTTCTTCCAAAATTCTTCTTGAAAGAACTCCCAAGTTACTTTCTCTTTCGGTACTACTGAAGTCAATGTCTTCCACCAATGATAAGCTGAATCCCTCAACAATGATATAGCACATTTCAAGCATTCCTCAGGTGTACAAGACAATTCATCAAATGCCCGAATAGAATTCTCAAGCCAAAACTCTGATTTCTCGGTATCATCATCAATATTTGCCCTGAATTCTTCAGCCCCTTGCTTACAGATTCTGTCAACTAGAGTTCTGTGAAATTTCATCAGATCTACGCCTTGAGACATCAGAGGTACAGGTTGAGGAATCGGGGGAGGTGGGGGAGGTTGTGCATTCGGGTTCGTACGAACGAACTCAGTATACCAGGCATTCATCATCTGGAGAAAGGCTTTCTAAGCCTTTTCTCCTCCTCATTGACCAACAGTAGGAGGTGGATTTTCAGTTGGCACCCCCCCTTCAGCTGGAGCTAGTGCATTACTTTCTACATCATCAGCCACAACTGGATCGGGATCCATTTACCATAAAAAATCATTTAAAAGGTCAGAAGTCGTCACACTATCACAATATATATATGGCATGTATAGTAAAACTAGTACATACAACACATTAGTCCGAGAATCGACTACACCTACTCTGATACCACCAAATGTAATGCCCCGTACCTGAGACCATCGCCGGAGTCGAATACGAGGTGTTAACGGACTTAATTCATTACTTATACAGCTCAAACAATTTATTTTTAAAACTTCCAGACAAGCTGGCAATCTGCGTTATAGTCGTTTAAAAATTCATATCTTAAGTTCCGAAACTTGAAATCAAATTCCGTAAATTTTTCCTGAAACTAGACTCATATATCTATCTACTAATTTTTTCTAGAATTTTTTGGTTGGGCCAATTAGTACATTTTATTAGTTCAATTCTCCCCTATTTTAGGGTTTGACTTCTCTGACCTCTATGTATTACGAATCAGATTTCTCTCTGCACATAATTTCAATGTCTATATCGTTTGTTTCTTATAAAACTAGACTCAATAAGGAATCTGTACATATAAATAATGACTTCTAATTATTTCTTTACAATTTATGGTAAATTCTTAAAGTCAGAACAGGGGAACCAAAAATCACTCTGGCCCTGTTTCACAAAAATTCAAATATCTCATAAAATATAATTCATATACCTATTTTGTTAAATCCATATGAAAATAGACTCATTAGCTTCGATTCCTTAACTTATTCATAATTTAATTCAATTTCTACTATTTTTAGTGATTTTTCAAATTCATATCATTGCTACATCAATATTCTGTTTTATAACAAATTTCACTTTACTATAGATTTCCATGGACTAAATAGCATTTTAAACATACATGGCATCAAATATGATTTAGATTGGCCATTCTAATGGCTAATCATTCACAAACCCTTTTCTTACCAAACCATAACCATGTCATAAAATCATTTACACAAAGTGAGTATTTTGCCATACATGCCACATTCAAAATACACAAGCCATTTTACCAATTTAGGCCTTCAGATAGTGTGAACGAGTCTTCGACCTATCCCGATTCTCAAGCCAGCTTGTCAACAACTACAATGAATAAAAAGGAAGGGGTAAGCATAATTGCTTAGTAAGTTCACATGCAAATAGCAAGTAACATAATCATGCAATTCCACATAAAACATCATTTGCATAAACAACATCAAGACATTCGTGCTTCGTTTGCATTTAATATCTTTCTACGATTTCATCATACCAAGTTCTCAACCCGAGGATTTAAGCACATACCTGTCAAATTTTCTTATTCACCACATTTACCAATATATCACCTTCGTTTTAGGCATTCTTCTCATTCACTTAAGATTCACCCGTTGAACACATCAAAATAGAATTTGAATACGCGGATTTCATGAACGTAAGTGCCATACCCGCAGCTAGACAAACTCAATAGCCTGTGGAACTTATGTAGCCAAGCTACCATGTAACCCATCCTTAAGTGAACTCGGACTCAACTCAATGAGTTCGGATGCCTAGTTACATCTCACGAACTCGGACTCAACTCAACGAGTTCGAAACTCAAATATCCTAGTGACGTGTCACTTGTATTCTAATCTATTCCCAAGGTTCAAATGGGCTTTTTCTTCGATTACACATCTTTCCCGTATTCCACGGAATATCAAAATCGATACTTCAGTGATAGTTCATACTTATCAAGTAATTCATAAATTACATATCATTCAACAATAACCACAAAACATAACATTTCATGATAATAATAAGCATCATATCATATAAACAACATTAAATTGCTTAAAATGACAATTATGTTACTACATTTACACACGAACTTACCTCGATACAAAATATTAGCAATCGAGCCTATTCTTCGTAAACTTTGTTTTTCCATCGACCGCGACTTGAATCTCGTTTCTTTTGATCTATAATGCCAAATTAATCTTATTTAATACATACATTCATCAAAACAGTCTTTAATACGAATTTTTTCAAAATTACATTTTTCCCCTAAACTTTTGCATAATTACACTTTTGCCCCTAGGCTCGGGAATTAAACTTCATCCCTTATTCTTACGTTTTATGACATGCTTATCATTTTTCCCTTCTATAGCAACATCAAATTCACACTCTAACATGCACTTATGCCTATTAGGTATTTTTACCGATTAAGCCCTTTTACTCGTTCACTTAAAACCAAGTAGTACAAGTTGTCTAACATAATTTAAAACCTCATATTTTATCATAAAACACCAAAATACACAAATTTCACCTATGGGTATTTTTCCAAATATGAACCCTAGATGCATAATTGCTAGCATAAGCTTAATCGAGTTACCGGGATTCCAAAAATGTAAAGAACATTAAAAACGAGGCTTGGAATCACTTACTATGGAGCTTGGAAGCTTGAAAAAAACCCTAGCTATGGAGAACCCTTGAAATTTTGGCCTAATGAAAAAGATGGAAAAAAATTGGCTTTTAATTTTGTTTTTAATTCATTTTAATAACTAAATGACCAAAATGTCCTTCCTACTAAACTTTCAAAAAAATTTCATCCATGTCCAATTTTTGTCCATAGACTTAGAAATTGGTCAAATTGCTATTTAAGATCTCCTAATTAATATTCCAAAGCAATTTCATACTAAAAACTCCTAGAATGAAAGTTTTGCAAATTATTCGATTTAGCCCCTAATTTCAATTTAAGCACTCTAGGCATAGGATTTCATCACGAAATTTTCACACAATCATGCAATCATATCATAAACATCAAAATAATTATAAAATAGTTATTTCTACTTCGGATTTGTGGTCACAAAACCACTATTCCATTTAGGCCCTAATTCGGGATATTACAATTGAAGCACATCAAAACATACCATTTATGAACACAAGCATATACCAAATTCATTCATAATCTCATCCATAACCAAGCCATATCACATGATTAAATATATGCATCACAAAACATAAGCAAATCCTCTAGCCTATACTTGCCATACTACAATATATGCATTTTCAAAAGGTACCAAAATAGAGTTCGATAGTGTGGTAATGATCCTTGATGATTCCCAAGCTTCCGATAGCTACAATATCTATAAAACAAAGCAAACACACACAAATTTAGCTTTCAAAAGCTTAGTAAGCTATATACAAATAAACTTAATAAATAACATCAATTCATTCATATAATTTAAGGCAAAACACATTCGCTTAGCCATATATCTCTTATATTTCATTTGAACATAATTCACATATACATATTGTAACATCCCGATTTTGAGCCTAGTCGGAACAATGGTTTCGGGACCAAAAATTCGACGAATAAAATTTTATTTTTATTATATTTTATGGTCTACGATTTCACAGAATAATTTCGTGAAAATTTCGTTCGAAAATTTTGATGTTTGGGCACTTAATTTAGTCAAAAGGAATAAATTGTAAAAGGTTGCAAAATGTGTGTTCTAGTTCACAAAGGTACTAAGTACTTGTGAGTAATGGGTTTTTAAGTTGGAGATCCTTAAATGGTAAGTAGCCTATTTTATAATTAGTGGAAAAAAATGGACATGTCATGGTATGTTTTTATTTATTTTTATTAAGGGTATTTTAGTAATTTGGTAAATAAAGCCAAAATAACTAAGAAAAAGATGTCATCTTCTTCATTTTTCTCATGCCATAACCGTATATAGAGATGGAAGACATGGCTAGGGTTTGTAAAACTTCCAAGCCTGATTGTAAGTCCATCTTTGCCCTATTTTTAATGTTCTTTGTATTTTTGAAATCCTCGTAGCTTGATTTACCCATTTCTACCATTAATTTGAGCTAGGGTTCATGTTTAAAAATTTACCCATATGTGACATGCATGTATTTTGATGTCTAATGGTAGAAAATGAGTGTTGGGTGTTAGATAAACAACTTTTGCTAAGCGATTTTACGTGAAAACGAGTAAAACAACATAATCGATAAAAATACCTAATGTTCATAAGTACATGTTAGAGTGAGAATTTGATGTTGTTATAGAAGGGAAAAATGATCCACATGTCATAAAAGATAATAAAATAGGATAAGTTTAATTTCCAAACTTTGGGGCAAAAGTGAAAATATTCAAAAGTTTAGGGGTCAAAATGAAAATTTGAAAAACTATGATTTATGGACCCATTTGAATAATGTGAGTAATAAATGAGCCATATTTTTAATTTTAGATCAAGGAAATCGAGATTCGGGCTAAAACCGAGAAAATAACAAGTAGTGGACTTAAATGGTAAAAATGACCATTTTCGTATACGAGGTAAGTTCATATGATTTTTAATAATGGAATGTGTATTTTAATGTTATTGCTTTGATAGTATATGAGATGTAAGTTTATATGTAAATAATATATTGTTTTATTATGTTATAATATTTTATTTTGTGACATGTGATATAAGTTTCAGTATTGTTCAATTAATGGACACAAACGGTGATTTGTGGTTGATGAATTGATATTAAATGAGGAAATCTCAGTTGAACCTTCAGAATGGAAAAAATTTGGTGCTAAGTGGATATACCACAATTACACATATTGATACATGTAACGTGGTGCTAAGTGGATATGCCACGGTTACATATATCGATTCATTAACATGGTGCTAAGTGGATATACCATGGTTAAACATGTAACATGGTGCTAAGTGGATATGCCACGGTTATACATGTTAATTTGAAAAGTGGCGCTAAGTGCATATGCCACAATTACATGTTAGCCCAATAGTGTGGTGCTATGTGCATATACCACTAAGTTGGGCATTAATTATGGAAGGTGGAGCTATGTGCTAAAACCATCGGATATTGTTACTTTCCGATGTGTTCACCGGGAGAAACAAGTTTGCTAAATGAAATTTAAAGTGAAAAAAAGTGAAATAATACTGGAATATGAATATATGAGTTTTGAATTATGAGTTAGATATGTGATTGAATTTTTGATAAGATGAATATGGATAAGTATTATCTTGAAAGTTGATAAAAAGAAATTTTAGTGAAGGAATGAAATTTGGGATAAATAGTCTAAAACAGCGGAGGGGAGTGACTTTGAAAAATCACCAAAAATGGTAGAAGTTGAAAAAAGAAGTGAAATGAGATATGGAATTGAAGCTTATTGAATCTATTTTCGTATAAAATAAATAGAGGAAACAAAAGAAATTTTTATTTTTAGATATTTATATTTTTGTAAGACTGGTTCAAACTGATTTCGTGATCCCCTATTTTGAATTGTAAAAATCATTAAATTTTTTAAAAAATATTTAAGGTACATAATTTATATGGTTGGATTCCTTATTGAATTTATTTTCATAAGAAACAACGAGAACCTCATTTGAATTTGGTAGCAAATGATAATTAAATTTTAGTTAAGAGTGGTCAGAGTGCTGAACTGCAAAATAGGGGAGACTTCAATAAATAAACTGTATTAATTGGCCCAACCAAAAACTGAAAAACAGGGGAGACCTCGGCAACGGTGCCAAAAACTTGATCGCGTTATTTCGTGATAGGGTTTAAATATTTATAATTCATCATTCTTGAAACTAACTATTATTGTGATGTAGGCAAGTGTACCTATCGAACAGTAGTATAGTTTTAGCAAGACCGGATTGTTGAACCCAAGGGAACTAAAAGTACTAGTAATGACTGTCTTTTTACTATTAGCCTAAGAATAATGGGGTTTTGTTTTAATTAACTAATTATCTAAAATAAGAACTCACAGAGAAAAGAATTGCGGAAAAATCGATTGACTCAAGACAATACCTAAGGAAAAATCCACCTAGACTTTACTTGTTATTCTGGGTCCGAATCGGATGATTTATTCATTTAACTTGTTCCGTAGAGATCCCTAAGTAGACTAATAACGTCTAATCCCTAGATTGAATAACCAAGACTTTTCTCTAATTAACACTCTAGGGTTGCATTGACTCGATCTATGGATCCCCTTATTAGGTTTCACCCTAATCCGGCAAAATCTTGTCACCCTATGTCTAGGCGCGCAATCAAATTCGCTTAATTATGATAAATGTACTCTTAGCCATGGTCTGTTCCTCCTCTGAATAAGAGCTTATCTTGAATCAATATCCTGGGATATCAAAACAAGAATTAAGAACACATAATTAAGAACAAGTTAAATATCTATCATACAATTTAGAAAATAATAACAAGATTCGTCTTAGGTTTCATTCCCCTTAGGTATTTAGGGGATTTAGTTCATAACTAAATAATAAAACATCTCAGAAAAATAAAGAATACAAAACATACAGAAAACCCAAAACTCCTAAAGGGGAATTGAGGAGAGATCTTCAGTCTTGATGATGAATCCAGCTTCTGAGATGAATCAATTGGCTTCCTTGGAGTAATTCCTTACTCCCTATACTGTGTGGCCTCTTTTCTCCTCTTCTAGGGTGTATTTATAGGCTTTGGAATGCCTATGAGCCCCCAAAAGTGGCCTTTTCTAAATTGGACTCAATTTGGGCTCAACAGGGACACGCTTGTGTGCGATTACTTCAGGCCGTGTTCAAGCCTGTTAGAATGGAATGGGCGTGTGCTATACCCGTGTGAGCCGTGCTTCGATTCTACCAGATTGGCACGGCCGTGTGGGCTGCCCGTGTGAGGAAGCCAGGCCGTGTTGAGTTTGTACTTTAGCCATTTTCTCTGTTTTTGGCTCGTTTCTCATTCCTTTCGCTCTCCTATTCTCTTCTAAGTATAAAACATGAAATTAAAGTATTAGGAGCATCGAGTTCACCAATTCTAGTGGAAAATCATCTATAAAGTGCGTTAAACATGGGGTAAAACTATGTATAAATTATGGTTTATCAAATACCCCCACACTTAAGCATGTGCTTGTCCTCAACCAAAATCCTCAGCTCATAATCAAAATAAATTCTCCTCAACTTATAATTCTTATCGATAATATCTCAAAATAATCCATAGGTAATCATACATTAAGAATTCAACTAAAAGAACATAAAAGTTTCAAACATTCCAAGTTGAGTATTTAATCATGCAAACATAGGTGTCTCTCACATCTAAGTAATTACCTTTGATTCAAAATATAACAGAGTTTCACATCCTCACTAAAGATTCACTCAAATCCCTCGAGGTGTTTAAGGACAATAAATGAAGCACTCAATAGTCAATAATGAAAAGTCATTACCATAGGCTTGCATGAAAATCAAATCTCCACCACTATAATTTAAGATGATACATCAATCAAAAGGTCTTTAGAGGGTTGTAGTGAGGCTTGGTTAGGGGGTGTGGTCACAAGTTGAAAGAAAGGGTTAGAATCAAGATTGAATTGAAAATTTTCCTACCTAGAAAACGAGTTAATCTTCACTTGCGTACAATAGAGCGTCTTCTCAGAATATGGAATTACCGATATGTATACATTTTTTTTAAGAACAAGTTAAATAAATAGGCTAACTTATTACAAACAAGACATAGCTAAGCAATTTCTTCAACTCAAATCTCGACAAAAAATAGGGATCAAATTAATTTGAGGGATTTCAACAATAATGGGTTAAAGGTTAATATTAAGGGTAATACAAGAAATGGCTTGTTAGGCTCAAGGAGTTTTACTAGGGGTTAATCATGGAGGTAGGCTTTTATAGCATGAGTGTGTTAATCCTAAGTGCCTTAATCATTTTGATATACCAAATCAAATGGTGTGGTCTCGACATGCATAATCAAGCAAGTTCTAGAATAACAGTTCAATACTGATGCACTCAAAACAATAATAAAAGTGAGTATGAAAGAATTAATAGATGCTCAAAAGGCTCAAAAATCTCACAAAAAATTATGGCTTTTTGATGTTTAGACTCATGAATTCCAATTCAAAGTAATACTTAGACTTGGAGAAACAACCTATAATTTTAAATTCTTAAAAATCAACTTATCATGCTTGATTCTCTAATGTCTTAAAGTTTAAACAATCAATGCATAAATCCCTATGTTTTAATTCAAGAAAATTAAAATTTATCCTAAATATGATATGAAAGCTTTTCAAGAGAACAAGGCAATCATTCAGGGATTTTTATGATAATGAAATAAATACCCCCCGCACTTAAGATGTACATTACCCTCAATGTACAAAGATAGATATTAGAGTATATAAAATTAAGATAGGGAGAGAAGTGAAACTTCCTGTATGATGAATTTCTCGAATTGGAGTTTTGGGGAGTAATTGGTTCGAGAGTGTAGGAAGATACTCCGGCGGTCGTAGAGGTTCATTAGTCCATAAGTTCTGCGCCAAGAGAATATTATATCTAGTGGTAGCTATGGTCATGGTCAATCAGGACATGGTAGTCGTGGAGAACCTTTCCCGGTGGAGTTTTAGTTCCTATGTGACGATGAGCTTAAGAACTCTATATAACTATGATAAAATCAGGAACTTTTTAGGAGATATTAGGAAGAATAATTACTCAAAAAGGAATAACCGAATTTAATAATTAAAAATAAAATTTCTAAAATCTAATAAAAATAAAAAGTAGTTTCAATAAAAATTAAAAACATAAAATAATAAATAAATATTTTTAAACATCTTAATCGTTGGATGATTCGCGAGGTGGGACTGGCGATGAGATGTGGAGGTGCTGACAAATCTGCTGAAGCGTAGCATCAATGTTGTCAAATCATTGAAAATACTGCTGCTTGAATCGGGTGAGGCGTTTAGAGATGTCAACATATGAAGCCGCCGCATATACTGGACAAGAGGGTGGTGGTGGCTTAGTCGGTGGGTCCTCGTGTTGTGGGGGGACATCATCAAGAATGTCCTCGTAGGCCTTCTCCTCGGTAGAGTGGGCGAGATGATACTGGGGAGGGTAGGTTCCTCAGTGCCTCTCGATCATTCTCATGCTAAGCATGCTCGAGATGCCTTGTGAAGACATCTGGCCGATGAGGGTGAGGGATGATTCTTGGGCCGCGGTGTTGAGGAGCCCGAAGTGTCGCGCCAGCCGAGTCACGTAGGGGCCAATGGAGATGATCCCCTTCCTATGCCACTCTGTCTGGTGCTGAATCGCGAGGGTGATGAAATAGGCAAGGTCGATGATGTGCCCTTGTGACATGTACCATAAGAAGTAGACGTCGTGGGTGTTGACGACCCCAGTGCTTTCTCGCCTCCCTATAATCGTGTGAGCTAAAATATGGCGTAAGTACCTTAGGGATGGTGGGAGAATTGATGCCTTGGAGCGGCTAGGATTGTAGGAGGCCGTGCGAGGGGCCAAAGTGTGCCAGCACTTCGAGGGAGAGAAATGTATGTGGCGACTGAGAGCATGTAGTTCATTCTCCTCCTTGAACTCCTTCGTATATAAGCCTAGTGCGGCACCAAACTCTAGGACGCTTAGCTGGTGGATTAATCTGCCTAGGCAAAATTGAATTATTCTAGGATCATCATAGTTCATCATTACGGTCTGAAGATGGAACGTTGAGCATAGTTCCATCGTGAGCCCAAGGTATATTGGCTTGATAATCCCAAAGAATAGCTCCCAAGGGTCGGTGGTTAGGAGGGCCCGAATCGTATCAGCCATCTGAACTTGTTCTACGGCAGCCCGGTCGATGCAGCAGCCCACAATTAAAGGTCAGGCCCGAAGTATTTGGAAAAGCTCTTCTTGGGGCCCTCGGGGTAACTGTAGGAGGGCGTGATGAATTTTCGTGGTTGGACCCGGGGAAGATAACGCTCCTTTCCTCTTTTTTGAGGTCGAACGATGGTTTCCTTTCCTCTTGAAGACGATATTGTGTACCTGCAAGTGGAAACATCAATTCGTCTTTTTGATGAGTGGAAAATTTATAATATATAAAAGGAATACGACTAAATTTGAAAAGGAAAATGCATAAATATATTAGCCACAATTACTAAATGAAAATAATAAGTTCAATGACCCATTTCTTTATGGCATGAGCATGGTGATATATAAAAAAAATATGGCAAGGAATAGAATGCAAAATACTATATGAATGAAAAGAGATGTCAACGCAATATGCATGATTATTTCAACTATCCTAGCCATGAATATTTACTTCTAACTAATTACATAAAGTGTAGGAATCATGTAATGAGTAAGATTTTAAACATGAGAAAGATGATAACTTGTTTGATAAATGAAATTTATGTGATTATCAATATGGAAATAACATGAAAAACATAGATTAATATGATAAATAGCATTACAAATCAGTGAACTAAAAGAAAAAGGAGTAAACAAACGCTAAGGGAAGAGAGTGGGCGTTGAGAATGGAGTTGTAGGCAGCGCACGGGCGTGGCAGGGGGGCCGTGTGGAGTTGCAGTGGCTAGGGTTAGGGTTTTTGAATGGGGAAGAAAGTGAATAGTGCAGGGTATTTATAGATTTTTAGGGCACACGGCCATGGCACACGCCTGTGTTCCCCAATTTCAGCCCGTGTGATTTGCGAATTTTAAATTTGGGCGCGTCTGAGATTTAGTACACGCCTATGTTCCTCGGGCGTGTGAGTTCACACGGCCATGTCGCACGGCCGTGTCTAGCTTTGTTCGCTTCTCCCATGCTCGTGTGTGCAATCTCCATGCCTGTGTTAATTTAATAGGTTCGACCACGAGTATTCCACACGAGCTGTCGCACGCCCGTGCTATTTTAACAGGTTCGCCCAAGGTTCGTCCACACGGGCGTGTGGCACGCTCGTGTTGTTTTGGCAGGCTCAACCACGGCCATATCATACGGCCATGGCATTTAATCGTAGCCCGTGTTAGAGAAATCTTTTGCCTTATTTTCACACAGCCTTAAGTACGCCAGTGTGCTTGGCCGTGTCTCTGTGTAAACACCTGTATTCAAGATTTTTATTAGTAAGTTAAGAGTTAAATACCAAAATTTAAAGAAATTACTATTGTTAGTGCTCGGGTTGCCTCCCTAGAAGTACTTATTTATAGTCTAAGCTCGACTTACCTCCCCATTTGAATAATCATAGTGGTTTGAGGAGTTTATTCTCCTCATTCCTGCTATCAATCTCATCAAAATAAGGTTTTAAACGGGTGTTATTTACCTTAAAAGTGCCGAACTTGGGATGACTCACCTCTACCATACTGAATGGAAAAATACTGAGTACCGTAAGAGGGATTTCCTCATTCGGTGTGGTAGTGACGATGTGGGGATCTGCGGCATTTAATAAGACCTTATCACCAACCTTAAGTTGATTTGGAGAGGTATCGGGCTCTTTTTGTCGTAGTTTCAATTTTTCGGGTGTTCTTGGTTTGTGTGTCCGCCATTCATTGAGTTCCTCGATTTGTAGTCTTCGATCTTCATGAATAGGTCCTCTACTATTCCTTCAGAACAACTCGTGTGCTTTCTTCAGACTCATTTTCTGCAAAGTAGGTTGCACCATATTGTTAGTTTTAGTAAGATGGTTTAAATAATTACCTTCAATCCTTGATGTGTTGCCAGAATTACGAGTTTGAAGGGTGATTGTTTCGTCTCCCACCTGGAGTGTGAGTTCACCTGTGCCAACATCAATGATAGTTTTAGCAGTTGCTAAAAAGGGCCTTCCTAGGATTAAGGGAGTGTTGTTATCCTCTTCTATGTCTAGAATAATAAAGTTAATGGGAAACATAAATTTATCGATTTTAACTAACACATCTTCAATAATACCTCTAGGGAATCTTATAGTTTTATCTGCTAATTGAATGCTCATCCTAGTCTGTTTGGGTTTCCCGAGACCTAGTTGCTTAAACATTTTGTATGGCATGACGTTGATACTAGCCCCTAGATCAGTCAATGCATAATTAATATCTAAACTACCAATTAAGCAAGGAATAGTAAAGCTCCCTAGGTCTTTTAGTTTGTTGGGTAGTTTATTTTAGAGAATGGCCGAGCAAACTGCGTTCAGTTCCACATGCGACGCCTCGTCCAACTTTCGCTTATTTGCTAAAAGTTACCTTAAAAATTTCATTGCGTTTGGCATCTGTGATAGAGCTTCAATAAACGGTAAGTTAATATGTAATTTTTTTAAGAGTTTAAGGAATTTACCGAATTGTTCATATGAGCGGTCTTTCCTTATCTCATTGGGGTATGGCAGACGAGGTTTATATTCTGCAGTCACTGGTTTGTTTTTATTAGATTCTACCTCACATTGACCTTTGCTTACCACAGTTTCTTGCATAGGTTTTGGTCCAAGCTCAACGACTCTTTCATTATCTTGAATATTAATTGTGTTAAGCTGTTCCCTTGGGTTAGGTTCTGTATTACTTGGCAAACTACCTTGTGGTCGTTCGGAGATCAGTTTGGAAAGCTGGCCTATCTGAGTTTCGAGCCCTTTGATCGACGCTTGTTGATTTTTAAGTGTTGTCTCAGTGTTTTGAAAATGAGTTTCCGACACTGAAATAAACTTTGATAGCATCTCTTCAAGGTTTGGCTTCTTTTCCTGTTGGTAGGGTGGTTGTTGGTAGCCAGAGGATGTTGTAGTCTTTGATTTCCTTGACCGCTCCATGAGAAATTTGGGTGGTTCCTCCAACCTGCATTATAAGTGCTACTATATGGATTGTTTTGTGGTCGAGGATTATTACCCATGATATTTAATTGCTCGTTATCCATGTTGTGGCCATAAGGTTGGTATTTCGAATGGTTTGTTCCACCTCCACTTGCTTCGCACTGCATTACTTGGTGAATCTGTGAAGAATTAAGAAAACAATCAATCTTTTTATTTAAGAGTTCTACCTGGTTAGAAAGCATGGTGATTGAATTGGCGTTATAAACGCCGGCTGTTTTCGTTGGCTTTGTCCTCATTACTTGCCACTGATAGTTATTCAGTGACATCTCTTCTATAAACACATAGGCATCTTCAGGTGTTTTATTCTTGATGGTTCCGCTAGCAGCTGCGTCAACCATTTGCTAAGTCGAAGGATTCAGACCATTGTGAAATGTTTGTACTTGGAGCCAAAGTAGTAACCCATGGTGAGGGTACCTTCTCAGAAGGTCCTTCTATCTCTCCCATGCATCGTTGAGTGTTTCTAAATCCATCTGCACAAAAGAGGAGATATCATTACGTAATTTAGCCATTTTAGCCGGCAGAAAATATTTTAGTAAAAAAATTTCGGTCATTTGTTCCCAAGTAGTAATTGATCCTCGTGGTAACAAGTTCAACCACTGTTTAACTTTATTCCTTAATGAAAAGGGGAACAACTGAAGACGAATGGCATCATCAGAAACGCCATTGATTTTAAATGTATCGCATAGTTCTAAAAAGGTGGCTAAATGAGCATTGGGATCCTCATCCTGCAAACTATCAAACTGAACAAATTGTTGTATCATCTGAATAGTGTTAGGTTTTAATTCAAAAGTATTTGCCGCTACAGTAGGTCTAACTATGCTAGATTCAGTTCCAGTTAAAGAAGGTTTAGCATAATCATACATAGTGCGTGGAGCAGGATTTTGATTAACCGCAATTGCAGGAGGTAGCTGATTGCCTTGGTTTTCAGCCATCTCTTCGGTTGGGGGTTGAGTATCGTCTTCTTGCTCATTCTTCGTATATCTTAAGCTTCGTCTTATTTCTCTTTGGTTTCTACGTACTGTGCGGTCAATTTCTTCGTCAAAAAGTAATGGTCTCGACGGGTTTCTTCTAGTCATAAACTATGAAAACCTGCCAAGAGAAGAAAAAAGTAAATTAATAAATAATAATAAAATTAAATTAAATTTCAAGAAAAATAAATGGCTAAAGTAATAAAAATTAAGCGTTCCTAATATCTTAGTTCCTCGGCAATGGCGCCAAAAACTTGATAGCGTTATTTCGTGATAGGGTTTAAATATTTATAATTCATCATTCTTGAAACTAACTATTATTGTGATGTAGGCAAGTGTACCTATCGAACAGTAGTATAGTTTTAGTAAGACTGGATTGTTAAACCCAAGGGAACTAAAAGTACTAGTAATGACTGTCTTTTTACTATCTAGCCTAAGAATAATGGGGTTTTGTTTTAATTAACTAATTATCTAAACTAAGGACTCACAGAGAAAAGAATTGCGGAATTGCTTTTGGGAAAAATCGATTGACTTAAGACAATACCTAACGAAAAATCCACCTAGACTTTACTTGTTATTCTGGCTCCGAATCGGATGATTTATTCATTCAACTTGTTACGTAGAGATCCCTAAGTAGACTAATAACGTCTAATCCCTAGATTGAATAACCAAGACTTTTCTCTAATTAACACTCTAGGGTTGCATTGACTCGATCTATGGATCCTCTTATTAGGTTTCACCCTAATCCGGCAAAATCTTGTCACCCTATGTCTAGGCGCGCAATCAACTCCGCTTAATTATGATAAATGTACTCTTAGCCATGGTCTGTTCCTCCTCTGAATAAGAGCTTATCTTGAATCAGTATCCTGGGATATCAAAACAAGAATTAAGAACACATAATTAAGAACAAGTTAAATATTTATCATACAATTTAGAAAATAATAACAAGATTCGTCTTAGGTTTCATTCCCCTTAGGTATTTAGGGGATTTAGTTCATAACTAAATAAGAAAACATCTCAGAAAAATAAAGAATACAAAACATAAAGAAAACCCAAAACTCCTAAGGGGAATTGAGGAGAGATCTTCAGTTTTGATGATGAATCTGGTTTCTAAGATGAATCAATCGGCTTCCTTGGAGTAATTCCTTACTCCCTATTTTGTGTGCCCCCTTTTCTCCTCTTCTAGGGTGTATTTATAGGCTTTGGAATGCCTATGAGCCCCCAAAAGTGGCCTTTTTCGAATTGGACTGAACTTGGGCTCGGTAGGGCACGCCCGTGTGACACGCCCGTGACGCTTGTGTGCGATTACTTCAGGCCGTGTTCAAGCCTGTTAGAATGGCATGGGCGTGTGCTATACCTGTGTGGGTCGTGCTTCGATTCTGCCAGAATGACACGGCCGTGTGGGTTGCTCGTGTGAGGAAGTCCAGGCCGTGTTGTGTTTGTACTTTGGCCCATTTTCTCTGTTTTTGGCTTGTTTCTCGTTCCTTTCGTTCTGCTAAGTATAAAACATGAAATTAAAGAATTAGGAGCATCGAATTCACCAATTCTAATGGAAAATCATCAATAAAGTGCGTTAAAAATGGGGTATAAATTACAGTTTATCATGCTCCCTGCAGTCTTCTGTTCAAAGCATTGGTTATTTTTCCCACTTGATTATCAAGCATTTAGAAGGATGCAGCCTAACTTTGGATCATAGCATCATTATTGGCCATATACTCCTTTAATAAGGCTTCCATGGAAGTAGATGATGACGCCTTACCATACTAATTATTTTTTCGAGGCATTAGTTAAACGTATCCTGGCGGCGCATTGTTGACATTATACCTTGTGATAGTATTGAAATTTCTTACACTTTAACTATTCCAACTAAAATTTAGATGTTGTCTCCACTCTGAATTGTAGGTATTGGAGTATGGGTTTCTATTCTGATTGGAATTTCCCATATAGTATACTGACGGTGGATTGGATGGACATTCATCCAGCATGTTACTTTCACCACAATAAACACATGATGATTCAGCTACTTTTATTTCCTACACAGTAGTTAAAGGTTTCATGGTTTTAATTATATTAGCTAGAAAAGATACTTGAGCTATCAATTCAGTTATTGCAACAAACTCGATGGTACTGGCATTTCTTTTAACGGTCCCAACTCTTGTAGTCGGATATTGGTAATCATTGTCGGTAATTTTTTCCAAAATTTCATATGCTTCATTATATGTCTTATCCAACAAAGTACCATTTGCTGAGGCATCAACTACCATTTGTGTGTGCTCATTTAGCCCATTGTAAAGTATCTCCATTTGAGTCTAGTGCTAGAATCGATACATCAAACATTTCCTAATTAACTCCTTAAATTACTCCAACGCTTCATATAATGTTTTTATCTTCAAACTGTCGAAAGAATGTAATATCATTTCTCAACTTGGCATTCATAATGGGAGGATTATACATTAACAAAAATCTCTAGCAAAGGTCATTCCATGATGCCACTGTTCCCGATGGTAAAGCATTTAACCATGCCCTGGCACGATCTCTTCAAAAATACAGGAATAGCTTAAGTCTCAAGGTGTCTTTAGGAACACCTAATTGTTTGACTGAATAATAGATTTCTAGAGAAAGTCTTTAAGTGTAGTCTCGAATCTTCAGTAGGAAGTCCACCAAACTATCCTACTATTTGCAACATCTGGAAAATTACCAGTTTCAACTTGAATAGCTGAGATTGTATAGTTGGTTTGACTATTATTGGATACAGATCATCCAATATTAGGGCGACATGCTTTCTAATTGGCCGATCTTGTTCATCCACCATATGTCCAATTGGAGGAATTTCATTGAGATCATTTGGATTACTGTTAAGATCATTCCTATTTCAAACCATTTTTCTTAATTTTTTCTCTTTCTCCACAAGGTTCTCTCAATATCTAGATCAAAAAGGTTTTCTGTGCTAGCAGGAATGCCTCTTTGCATGCACTGATGGAAAACCTGTAAAAAGTAAAAATATTTAGTTGAATAAAACTACTAAGTAAAATAACCAAACCAAAATTCACCAAATTGTCAGTCTCTGGGAACAGGGCCAAAAACTTGTCACGTGTAAAATGATATCTGATTTGTGCAGGCATACACGTTGGTTCGAGTAATAAAAGGGTAAGTGAGTATCGTTCCCACAAGGATCAGATTGAGGCACAAAGTTGATCAAGTTATTTTAGTAAAGTCGGGTTAATGCTATGGCCAAATGATTGAATGAAATGTTATAGCAAAGACTAAGGTAAATATGTGATAATGGGTAAATAACTGGAAGTGCTATGGCAAAGGTAATAAAAAAAATGTAAATATGGGAATTGCAAGGATAATAAGTAAGTGAACAAATAATCAACTAAGAATGCTAAGGTGAAGGTATTTCAATAGAGAATCAAGTATAGTGTCTACGATGTTTATGTGGAAAGTTGTAATTACTCATAATCAACCTTACTGGCAATAATGTTGTGGCAAAATCGTCGCTTCTTTGACAATATATCCTTCATGAATTTTACGTAATTGGGTATTTGCTCCAAAGCACCCACCAATAGTATGTTGATATAGAGTTGCTTTAGGACAACCAAAAATCTCTTGAACTAAAAATCTTGCTTGAAATTCTAGAATCGCTGAGAAAAAGGTGGCAGTGGCCTTCCTTCAGACTATTGATATTGGTTTTCTTTTTGCTATTTAGTTTGACCACATGATCTAATTCTACTATAATTTTCTTTTGGTTGGATTATTCAATTGTAGGTTACTTTTTAGATGGTTCTAAAATCTGTCGTCGATTGAGTCTCAAATCTTCCTCTTCAGTAGTGGCATTTCTAACAACTTCATTCAACTAAGTACCACTTTTAAAGTGATGGCCTTGCAATTTTCTTTTCTTTATGATCTCTCATTCTCAGTATCACATGGCAATGCTCCTTGAGGTCTTAAATTTAGAGCCTTAGCAACCTGTCCCACTTGATTTTCCAAAGCTCTTAGGGATGCAACTTGACTCTAGATCACATCATCATTCTTGGCCAAGTATTCTTTCAGCAAAGTTTCAATAGATAAATAAGATGATGCTGAGTTTTGTTGAACATTCTATCATGGCATAGGCTGGTTATAACCAAGCGGTGCACTTGTGGCATTCCGTCTAATTACATTGTTGAAATTTCCTACTCATTAATTGTTCCAGTTAAATTTTAGGTGTTACTTTCACCCTGGATTGTAGGTGTTGGAGTAGTGATTATTATTACTATTGAAATTGCTCATGTAATAGACAGATGTTGGATTTGATGGACATTCATCAAACACATGATCTTCGCCACAATAGATACAAGATAGTTTGGTTGATTTCATCTCTTAAACTATTGTTGGTCTCTTCATTGTTTTGATCGTATTTGTTAAAGATGATACTTGGGCTTTCGATAAAGTGATTGCATCAAGCTCTATTGTACGAACAGCTCTTCTACCAGTCCCAACTCTCAGGGTAGGATACTGACAATCATTATTGGCAATTCATTCCAAGATCTCATATGCTTCATTGTAAAATTTATCCAACAAAGTACCATTGGCAGAAGCGTCAACTACCATCCTCGTATATGCATTCGACCCATTGTAACACCCTAAACCCGGCCTGGAAGTTTGGCTCGAATCTGGCATGTCACATTGAAGTGTTTTTCGAAAACCATGTTTCCATTAAAAACCCTTCTTAATAATTAAAAACTTATACCCTTTTAAAACCTTGTTAGAAAACCTCAGCTGAATAACATTCTTAACAACTTTGTAAAATCCTGGCAGTTGCGGAAGCTTAATTTAAAAACAATTGAGGTTACGTGATGTTTTGAACAACAGTAGTTGCTTTGGAAAACCGTGTTCTAGTACTAGCAAATATAAGAACAATAAATAAAATTCCAAATTTGAAATCCAGAAAATTACAACGGCTTTACTACAACCAACATAACAACATTTAAAAGTAATAATCAAAAACTGTAACATAAACAGTGTGTGTGGCTTCCTCTGAGCCCCTCGCAGCCCCGATCCGTCTAAGGCTGGAAATTACCTGAAAGGTTAATTAACGGGGTGAGTTTACGAAAACTCAGTGTGAAATCCCCTACTATAAAAAGGAACAGTCAGTCATATAAAAGAATTAAAAGTCTGGCCCCAGCCTTACTTACAGTTTCAGTACCAATCGGGCCTTAGCCCATTATAACAGACAGTACCAGATGGGCTTTAACCCATTACAGAATAAGAAACATTATCAGAACTAGAATTAGAATCAAAATCAAAATCAGAATTAGGTGACAAAATCAGAATCAGAATCAGTATCAGGTAACTGAATCAAAATCAAAATCAGTATCAGGTAACAGAATCAAAATCAAAATCAGTATCAGGTAACAGAATCAAAATCAGAATTAGTATCAGGTAACAGAATCAAAATCAGAATCAATATTACATAATAGGATCAAAATCAGAATGTGAATGCAATCCCAACCCAATCCAGCCGTATACACCCCCGTACCAACCCTACACTCCATGTGGGGAGACAACTCGACCCACTCATCTGTCACTCACCACAGAATTTACAGCATGGCTGCCAGAACAAATATTGTAACAGAGTCACCAGATACAGATATTGTGGTAGAGCCACCAGAACAAATATTTGTGGCATAGCCACCAGAATCAGATAATGTGGCAAAGCCATTTAACAGAATACGTGGCATAAAGCCATCGATAACTGTAATAACTTTGGGACATAGCCATCAGTGACGGTAATATAACTGGCACACAACCTTCGGTAAATATGATCGACACAGAGTCGTCAACAAATATGTTAGGCACATAGCCACAGGTAAATACGTTTGGCACGAAGCCATAGTCAAGATGGCACAAAGCCATATTTAGGTTGGCATAGAGCCATCGATAACGGGTCTATAATCGCCACGAAGCCCACAATATTGATACGAAGCCCACAATAACGGCACACAGCCTTCGGTAACATGATCGACACTCAGCCATGGATCGGTCCACAGTCATCTCGGGCGACCCGTGCGACCTTAACAGATCAGATCTTCCTCCGTACGAAATCCCAACCCATGCAACATGTCATGTATGCAGAATGTCATGCCCATATTTGAATCAAACAATTACAGTCAAGTCATTCATATCACCAACATATATTCACAATCAAATCTATAACCACACAATCCAAGTCAGTCACTTACCCACAAGGGCAAAACAGTCATTTAACACCCTAGGGGCAAGACGGTAATTTTACCCCACAAGGGTATCTCGGTAATTCTACCCTACAAGGGTATTTCGGTATTTCTACCCTACAAGGGTATTTCGGTAATTCTATCCTATAGGGGTATTTCAGTAATTTTACCCTACAGGGGTATTTCGATATTTCTACCCTACAAGGTTATTTTGGTATTTCTACCTTATAGGGGTATTTCAGTAATTCTACATTACAGGGGTATTTCGATAATTCTACCCTACAGGGGTATTTCGGTAATTCTACCCTACAAGGGTATTTCAGTAATTCTACCCTACAAGGGTATTTCGATAATTTTATAAATCAAGAGTATTTTAGGAATTTTACAATCAACGATATTTCGGTAATTTTACAAATCGAGGATATTTGGGTAATTTTATAAATTGGGGGTACTTTGGTAATTTTACAAGTCGAGGGTATTTTAGTAATTTTACAAATCGAGGGTATTTTAGTAATTTTGTAAACTGAGGGTATTTCGATAATTTTACAAATCAAGGGTATTTTAGTAATTTTACAATCGACGGTATTTCGGTAATTTTATAAACGGGGGTACTTTGGTAATTTTACAACTGGGGATATTTCAGTAATTTGGTAAACTAAAGTATTCTAAACAGGGATAACAATACGAATAGGCCTAAAGCCCTTCTCGGCCCAAATGGGCCCACACGCTCGTGTGGCCCTTTTAGCCCAAATCTAGCCACAGATATGAGATTCACCTAGCCTAGTCCAATATTTACTACACAATCAAACAACTTATCCAATTGGGCCCGTAGGCCCATTGAGCCCACATGACCCCTTTTGGCCCATCGCGGCCCGAAGTAGCCATCCTATAGCTAGAGTAGTGAGAAATACAATCTGATTGGAGATCGGAGTTAATCCACGCTCTGAGCACTCTTAGCTGACGCCCAACCCAAACGAGAACGCCATAAAGCAAAAGGGATCAGCCAAGAAAGGTACCTTTACTCTCCTTATGGTTCTCTCTATTTAAAGCCAGCTTCGCATCCACTCTTATGTTAGCTTCCCGATGTGGGATCCCTCCATCATCAGAGTTTAAATTCAACACCAACTCTTGCCGCCCCCTGTTAGAAAAATAAATGCTCTTTGCTTGCCATGGGATTCGAACCCATGCCTCTCCTTAAATGCTCCACACGCTACTTGCCACTAAGGCACAAGGCTTTTTGTGTCACAATTTCTCCAACAATATTCTTGAGGCCTACCTACTACACCCAGGGTTTGATTCACCTTAAACCAAAATTTTTGCTAGAGTCCAGGTTTGAACCCAGGACTTCTCCAACACTTCTCAGCACACTTAACCACTAAAACAAGCCTTCATTAACGAAATTTACATGCATACTAGAATATTATAAGCTGTCTTCAACCACTCCCATGCTCAAGGCCCAAAACTTCGAGGCCCAAATTCAGGGTGTTACAACTCTACCTCCCTTAAAGAAATATCGTCCCCAAAATTTCCGTCTAATAGGGTAGTCGTGTAACATCTACCCCACTATGCTACCGCTGCGCACTCCAATCCTACTATCACTATCACACTTCAACTAGAACTTGAAACATCTCATACGTACAACACTTATTCACAGAAGCAGCCACATATTTATCACACATATATACAATTTCTATATCCAAACATGACATCTACATAAAATAAGTACCAAATTTAAATTCAGACCAATATCTAAGGAATCCATAGTATTTCAATTTCTAAACAAAAAAAAGTATTCAGAAGACTTACGGATTCGGCGCTGGAGACTCGGTGTGCCACACTCTTTAAGAGAAATACTTCAAACAGACCATGTGGTTGAAAATAATTTTCTGAAATTCAACCTTTGAAAACCCAATCCATAACCGAGTTGTTGCAACGTGGCTCTGATACCACTAAATGTAACACCCCAAATCTGGCCTGGAAGTTTGGCTCGAATCTGGCGTGTCACATTGAAGTGTTTTTCAAAAACCATGTTTCCATTAAAAACCCTTCTTAATAATTAAAAACTTATACCTTTTTAAACCTTGTTAGAAAACCCCAGCTGAATAACATTCTTAATAACTTTGTAAAAAACCTGGCAATTGCGGAAGCTTAATTTAAAAATAATTGCGGTTACGTGATGTTTTGAACAACAGTAGTTGCTTTGGAAAATCGTGTTCTAATACTAGCAATTATAAGAACAATAAATAAAATTCCAAATTTGAAATCCATAAAATTACAACGGCTTTACTACAACCCACATAAAAACATTTAAAAGTAATAATCAAAATTGTAACATAAACAGTGTGTGTGGCTTCCTTTGAGCCTCTCGCAGCCTCGATCCGTCTAAGGCTGGAAATTACGTGAAAGGTTAATAAACGGGGTGAGTTTACGAAAACTCAATGTGAAATCCCCTACTATAAAAAGGAACAGTCAGTCATATAAAAGAATTAAAAGTCTGGCCCCAGCCTTACTTACAGTTTTAGTACCAATTGGGCCTTAGCCCATTCTAACATATAGTACCAGATGGGCTTTAACCCATTACAGAATAAGAAACATTATCAGAACTAGAATCAGAATCATAATTAGAATCTGAATCAGAATTAGAATTAGGTGACAAAATCAGAATCAGAATCAGTATCAAGTAACCGAATCAAAATCAGAATCAGTATCAGGTAATAGAATCAAAATTAGAATTAGTATCAGGTAACAGAATCAAAATCAGAATCAGTATCAGGTAGCAGAATCAAATTCAGAATGTGAATGCAATCCCAACCCAATCCAGCCGTATACACCCCCGTACCAACCCTACACTCCATGTGGGGAGACAACTCGACCCACCCATCCGCTACTCACCATAGAATTTATAGCATGGCTGCTAGAACAGATATTGTGACAAAGTCACCAGATACAGATATTGTGGCAGAGCCACCAGAATAAATATTTGTGGCATGGCCACCAGAATCAGATAATGTGGCAAAGCCACTTAACAGAATACGTGGCACAAAGCCATCGATAACTGTAATAACTTCGGCACATAGCCATTAGTGACGGTAATATAACTGGTACACAGCCTTCGATAAATATGATCGACACAGAGTCGTCAACAAATATGTGAGGCATATAGCCATAGGTAAATACGTTTGGCACGAAGCCGTAGTCAAGATGGCACAAAGCCATATTTAGGTTGGCACAGAGCCATCGATAACGGGTCTATAATCAGCACTAAGCCTACAATATTGATACAAAGCCCACAATAACGGCACACATCCTTCGGTACCATGATCAGCACTCAGCCATAGATCGGTCCACAGTCGTCTCAGGCGACCTGTGCGACCTTAACAGATCAGATCTTCCTCCACACGAAATCCCAACCCATGCAACATGTCATGTATGCAAAATGTCATGCCCATATTTGAATCAAACAATTACAGTCAAGTCATTCATATCAGCAACATATATTCACAATCAAATTCGTCAACCACACAATCCAAGTCAGTCACTTGCCCATAAGGGCAAAACAGTCATTTAACACCCTAGGGGCAAAATAGTAATTTTACCCTACAAGGGTATCTCGGTGATTCTACCCTACAGGGATATTTCGGTATTTCTACCCTACAAGGGTATTTCGGTAATTCTATCCTACAGGGGTATTTCAATAATTTTACCCTACAAGGGTATTTCGATATTTCTACCCTACAAGGTTATTTTGGTATTTCTACCTTACAGGGGTATTTTAGTAATTCTACATTACAGGGGTATTTCGGTAATTCTATCCTATAGGGGTATTTCGGTAATTCTACCCTACAAGGGTATTTTAGTAATTCTACCCTACAAGGGTATTTCGGTAATTTTATAAATCGAGGGTATTTCAGTAATTTTATAATCAACGGTATTTCGGTAATTTTACAAATCGAGGATATTTGGGTAATTTTATAAACTGGGGGTACTTTGGTAATTTTACAAGTCGAGGGTATTTTAGTAATTTTACAAATCGAGGGTATTTTAGTAATTTTGTAAACTGAGGGTATTTCGATAATTTTACAAATCAAGGGTATTTTAGTAGTTTTACAATCGACGGTATTTCGGTAATTTTATAAACCGGGGGTACTTTGGTAATTTTACAACTGGGGATATTTCAGGAATTTGGTAAACTAAAGTATTCTAAATAGGGATAACAATACGAATGGGCCTAAAGCCCTTCTCGGCCCAAATGTGCCCACACGCTCGTGTGGCCCTTTTAGCCCAAATCTAGCCACAGATATGGATTCACCTAGCCTAGTCCAATATTTACTACACATTCAAACAACTTATCCAATTGGGCCCGTAGGCCCATTGAGCCCACATGACCCCTTTTGGCCCATCGCGGCCCGAAGTAGCCATCCTATAGCTAGAGTAGTGAGAAATACACATCTGATTGGAGATCGGAGTTAATCCACGCTCCGAGCACTCTTAGCTGACGCCCAACCCAAACGAGAATGCCATAAAGCGAAAGGGATCAGCCAAGAAAGGTACCTTTACTCTCCTTATGGTTCTCTCTATTTAAAGCCAGCTTCGCATCCACTCTTATGTTAGCTTCCCGATGTGGGATCCCTCCATCATCAGAGTTTAAATTCAACACCAACTCTTGCCGCCCCCTGTTAGCAAAATAAATGCTCTTTGCTTGCCATGGGATTCGAACCCATGCCTCCCCTTAAATGCTCCACACGCTACTTGCCACTAAGGCACAAGGCTTTTTGTGTCACAATTTCTCCAACAATATTCTTAAGGCCTACCTACTACACCAAGGGTTTGATTCACCTTAAACCAAAATTTTTGCTATAGTCTAGGTTTGAACCCAGGATTTCTCCAACACTTCTCAGCACACTTAACCACTAAAACAAGCCTTTATTAACAAAATTTACATGCATAATAGAATATTATAAGCTGCCTTCAACCGCTCCCATGCTCAAGGCCCAAAACTTCTAGGCCTAACTTCAGGGTGTTACACCCATTATAAAAAATTTTCATCTGTGTCTAGTGTTGGAAACCATGTATTAGAAATTTCCAAAGCAATTACTTGAATCTTTCCCAAGCTTCATACAACATCTCATCCTCTGATTGTTGAAAATACGTGATATCATTTCTAAGCTTGGTGTTCATATTAGGTGGATTATACCATAGCAAAAACCTTTGATAAAGTTCATTCCAAGATGCCATCATCCCTGATAGTAAAGCATTCAACCATGCCTGAACGAGTCACAGACTTCTAGGAAAAGTCTTAAATGTAATCGTGGATCTTCAGAAGGCAACCCACTTAATTGTCCTTGTAACACCCCTAACCCGTATTCATTTTCGGAATAGGGTTACGGAACATTACCAAACTTATTACTTAAACAGACATACCTTTCACATACATTTATCATTTCTAAATAAAAATTATTCACTATCAATCATACAGTCCCTAATACGAGCCTACAAGGCCCAAAACATGCATTAGAAATGGTTCGAGACTAAACTGATGACTTAAGAAAAATTCTGGAAAACTTAGAAAATTTTTAAAATATAGGGGACACACACTCGTGTGGCCCGGCCGTGTACACGTCCGTGTCACAAACCGTGTGGACATTCGAAATGAGATCACATGACCGTGTCCCAACCTGTGTCTGACCCCATGTAACTCTCTAACTTGGGTCACACAGCCAACCACATGCCCGTGTGACTAGCCCGTGTACCCTTCGAAATGGCTTCACTTGCCCGTGTGCCAGGCCATGTGCTAGGTCGTGCCAAAACTATAGGGTATACTGACCTATACCACACGGCCAAGTCACATGCCCGTGTGTTGGCCCGTGTAGAGCATACTGGCTTGATTTCTAATTAAACATCAGGGGATACATGACTGTGTCACTTGACCGTGTATCACACACGGCTGAGACACACGCTCGTGTCTCTACCCGTGTGGACAGAAATAGACTATTTTCCAAGCCATCTTTTTCACCCAAACTCGTATTCACTTACACAAACCAAATTACATATGAACATATCTTCAAATGGCATTTAAACCCATGTAAACCAAGTTCAATTAATGCCATATCAATACCATCAATCACAGGATACATAATTATCACAATTAGCCATTCAATTTCATACCAATCTTACATTCACAAATCACTTATATGGTCACTTTCAATTATGAATTATTTTACCTAAAGCAACAAGCATACCAATCTCATATTTCAACTATTTGATAATTAAAATACAAATCCACAAACAAACATTCACATGGAAATTACCAACCACCTAACAAAAGACCATTTGCACATATATTACATAGCCAAATACACCAAAATAAGCCAAATCATATGGTTAAACATATAACCAAAACAAACATCATTTACAAGTCAAATCAATTGGCTAAATCCATTATAAATATATAAACTAGATTAACCAAAAATAACTATACATGCCATATAACCAAATACACAAGTTCAAAAGTACCAAAATGATAACGAGATAGTGTGATGAGATCTCTGACGACTTCAAATCTGAGCAGGCTTCAAAAAACACTATAAAACAAGGAAAAAAAAGTAAGCTATAATGCTTTGTAAGCTCGTATAGTTAATAAGTAAAACTTACCATTCATTCACCATTCAAGTAATATAAACATAATATACTACAAAACCATTTAATTACAAAATTAACATTTATTCAGTCACATAATTAATCTTGAACTCACAAATTTCATGGATTCAATGCTCATATGATTTCCGTACATACCTATACTGATACATATCTATCTCTCACCATTCATATCTTCGATATACCCGTTGAACCATTTGGAATAATATCGGATACTCAGGAATCTTGCACCCTAAGTGCCAATACAAGGTCAAAGCCATCTCAATCTCATATCTCATATAATGCTCACTCACGAGCTATTAACGGGTCTGCTCACACAAGCTGACGGTCAAAACGTAGCTACATGGTGTTGCTCACACAAGCTAACGATAATCCGTAACACATACTAGAAAACTAAACCACCGGTAGAACATATGGACCAGCACCCAAACACAATAACCCTGAATGACATGTCATTTGTATCCTATCTATTCCTAAGGTTCAATCGGGATTTAACGCTATCGAATCTTCATCGAACATTTTCATAAGATCGTACTCACAATTAATTCAATAATAAATCATTCAAAATAAAACTATATTAATTCCTATTAACATACGAACTTACCTTGGATTAATACTGAGAGGAACAAGCTATCAATCAACTATCTTGTTTTCCCCCAATCTAATTCTGAACTTCACTTTTCTTGATCTATATAAATCAAATTTAACTTATTTAATTAACATTATATTCAATTTAACCCAAAAATCAAATTATTACAAAATTACACTTTTTCCCTTAATAGTTTAACATTTTTACAATTTAGTCCCTAGCTCATAAAAATACAAATTCATGCAATTAAGTTCACACCCATGCTAGCCGAATTTCAACTATAGTTATAGCAGCCCATATTTTTGTAACATCCCGAATTAGGGCCTAGTCAGAACAGTGGTTTTAAGACCACAAATCTGAGATAGAAATACTTATTTTATGATTCTTATGGGGTTTATGATATGAATGAATGCTTATGTGAAAGTTTCATGAAGAAATTCTATGCATAAAATGTCTAATTGAACTTTAGGGACCAAATTTAATAAGATGCAAAACTTGCATTCTAGAAGCTTTAAACATGAAATTGCTTTAGATTATGAATTAAAGGGTCCTAATTAGCAATTTGACCAATTTTTATAACTTTGGACAAAAATGGACATGCATAGGAAAAATTTGAAAGAAAGACCCTAAGGGCATTTTGGTTATTTGGTAATTAAAAGAATAAAAAGGGAAAATCAAAGCAAAAATGTGTCCATCTTCTCTAATTGCTAGCTGAGTTTCTCAATAGCCATAGCTAGGGTTTTTTTTAACATTTCCAAGCTTGATTGTAAGTGCTCCCTAGCCCCGTTTTTACTGTTCTTTGTATTTTTTAAGTCTTTAAAGTATGATCTACCCATTTCTAGCTATATTTTGAGCTAGGGTTTATGTATTAAATTTTACCCATGTGTAACATGCATGTATTTTGTTGGTTAATAGAGGAATATGAATGTTTAATGTATGATAAACATCTTTTACTAGGTGATTTTTAGTGAAAACACCTAAAAGGGGACTTGTTTGTAAAAGTGTAAAAGTGGGTAGTAATAATCTAAAATGAAGGAAAATATGGGCTAATATGAGCATAGTAAAGGTTTGGCTAGGCTTAAGTAACCATGAAAATGCATGCATTTCATTTTACGTGCCTAGGGACTAAATCATAAATAAGTGGAAAGATAGGGGTAAAAAGGTTAAAAATAATTTTAACAAAGCATGAATTATGGATCGATTTCAGTAATGTGATTAATAAACAAGTTAAATTTGGCATTATAGATCAAGAAAAACGTGAACTGAGTATTGATCGAGGAAAGAATAATGTATACGATAATTAGGCTCGATTACCATCATTTCTGTACCGAGGTAAGTACATATGTAAATAATGTGACAATATGGTATGTTATGTTGTGTTAACATTATGTGATAATTATTTTATTGCTTATTACATATGCTATGTCTAATGGTACTATTGTAAGCATGAATAATATTATGGTCGCTATCCACGACGTCACGAGCAAGTGCATAGAGGTGCAATGTGCAAGTAAGAAAAACCCCGTTTGAACCTTTGGAATAGTTTAGGATACAAGTGACATGTCACATGGAATTAAAAAGTCTGAACTCGTTGAATGGTTCGGGTTCGTGATATATGTGGCAACCGAGCTCATTGAGTGGTCTGAATTCATACTGGATGCGATACATGTGATTGAGTTCCGGGAAATGGACTTGTGTCCTACTAGTGGCTAGGTAATCCTTGAGTGGTCGGATACCTGACAGCTTTTGTGAGCAGCCCATGTAGTTACACCTTGATCAATAGCTTATATGAGCAAGCCTGTGAGTAGCTTCATTGTGAGCATTGCATGATATGAGGTAGCTTCGGCTACGTACGTTTATGTGGTACTTATGTGCAAGTTTCCCTATATCTAATAGTATTCCAAATGTTCAATGGGTATTATAACGGATGATGTGATGAAAGTCCCAATATGGCCATGGTAATGAAGGTAAAGTTATGCGATATGCTACGAGTATGTACAGGTACGTACATTATACTCAAGAGCGATGCTTTGTTAAATGATGATATGTGACATGAAAGTACATTCATATATATATGTATGAATACTTGATAAATGATTTAGAATGCTTGAATGATGAATAATCTTAGTGGTTATGTTATTATGTCTTGTATGATTATGGTTTACTATTATTGCATATTATTTGCATGTGGACTTACTAAGCTTAAATGCTTATTCCCCTCTCTTTTCCATCCTTTGTAGTTTCGCCAAGCTAGCTCGGGGATCGGAAGTTGTCGGAGTATTCGATCACACTATCAAAAGAACATTAGGTATAGTGAATTTATTATTTTGAGTATGGCATGAATAGGGGACTTGGTTATTTTGTGATAGGTGACATGCTATTTTGGCCAAATTGTGAAGCCCTATGATGTTGATGATTCATTTTGTAATAGCCATGTGATATGGCTCATGATTGATTATTGGGTTGTAATATCTAATTGTTCATGCATGCATGTGTTGATGCCTTGATGATGTGCTATGTTGTTGTGTAATGGATATATGATGAGATATTGTCTTGATGATGTGGAATATGATTGCTTGGTGAATGTATGAAGATGTGTGGAATAAATACTAGGAGATAAGGAATGGTTTAATAACCTAAGATGACAATAGTTATAAAAGTGCAACTTGAAATTTTGATAATTAAGTTGATTTGTATGAAGTTTGTATAAAATGCTTCCAAATGGTGTGATTAAGGGAATGTGCAATAGGATGATATTATAAAGATGTGAAAGTGCTATAGTGTTGAATAATAAGTGTTTAAGTATGTCATGTTGCATTCTATGAAATCTGCTTAAGTGCATGAGAAATTAAGGGTGGCAATTGGCTTGGAAAATAGCCTTCAAATTGTCCATATGGGTAGACACACAGGCATGTGTCTAGGCCATGCGTAACACACGGTCTGTCCCACGGGCGTGTTGAATGGCCATGTGTCCCCTACACCCTAATTTTGCAAGTCAGTATGCCCAGTAGTAAACACACAGGCTAAGACACGGGCATGTGTCTTGGTCGTGTGAGAGATATGGCCTACCCACGTGGGAGTGTACTCTGACTGTGTGAACTTTACACCTTTTTATGAAAAATTCATTTAATTTTAATTGATCAGACGGTTTGGCCACACAGGTGTGTGGTACGACCGTGTGACCCTAGATTGGTGCTGACATAATTGTCAGAGAGTTACAAGGCTGGAGGACATAGGTGTGTCCCCTGTCTCACACGGGCGTGTGGCTCTATTTTAGAAAAAATTTCCCTAACTTTTCTAAAAGTTCCCGATTTAGTCCCGATCCTTTTCCGATGGCTGTGTTGGGCCTCGTAGGCCCATATTAGGGACAAATTGTGTATGTATGAATGAAGTTGTTTTAAAGTAAAATTTATAGCCCGACTTTTGCATGAAAAATTTATAGCCCGACTTTTGCATGAATGTATAAGTACAAGTTTGGTAATGCCTCGTAGCCTGTCCCAGCGTTAGATACGAGTAAGAGGTGATACATTTAGTGGTATCAGAGCTATAGTTTAGTCGATTATCGGACTAACCTAGCACATTTGAGTCTAGCTATACATGTCATACATATATATAATGATAGTGTGACGACTCCTAACAATAATAAAATATGTTTTCATATAGCAAATAGATCCCGATAGAGCAGTGGTGGATGATGTAGAAAGTAACACGCCTACTCCAACTGAAGGAGCGGTGCCATCCGAGAGTAGACCCGAAACTGTCAGTAGAGGAGCAGAACGCAGAAGGCCTTTCTTCACATGATGAATGCATGATATACGGAGTTTGTTCGAACGAACCCGAACGCTCAACCTCCCCCACCTCCTCTAAATCATCACCTACACCCATGATGCCTCAAGGTGTAGATTTTATGAGATTCTCTAGAACACCTGTTGATAAAATTCGAAAGCAAGGTGCTGAGGAATTTAGGGCAAATGCTAATGACAACCCTGAGAAAGCAGAGTTTTGATTAGAGAACTTGATGCGGGTATTTGATGAACTATCCTGTACACCTGAGGAGTGCCTAAAATGTTCCATATCTTTGTTGAGAGATACGGCGTAACACTGGTGGAGAATGCTAATATCTGTGGTACCACCATAGAGGGTTACTTGGGAATTCTTTCAAGAGGAATTTCGAAAAAAGTACATTAGTGAACAGTTCATCGATTAGAAGTGTAAAGAATTTTTGGATTTGAAATAGGGTCGTATGACAGTTAGTGAATATGAGAGAGAATTCGTCAGACTCAGCAAATATGCTCGGAAGTGTGTATCGTTCGAAGCTAAGATGTGTAGAAGATTTGATGGTGGACTTAATGAGGATATTAAGACATTAGTGGGTTTTTTTGAGTTGGAAGAATTTGTGGTACTCATTGAGAGGGCTTGTAAAGCCAAAGAATCGGTCAAAGAAAAGAAAAAAGCCGAGTCTGAGGCAAGAGACACAAGAAAGAGATATCAGTGTAAGTAGTTGCCATCTCAGTCTAAGAAACCTAGAGAGATGTACTCCCGTTGACATGTGTCGGCTGGACATTCATACGGGAATCGTAGAAAGTAAAATTTGGGTTTTAGATCTCAGGCTACATCCGTGGCAAGTGTGGGTAACGATAAACCTTCCAAGGCTGAGTCCCAGCAATGTGGTAGACGTCATTCTGGCAACTATAAGGTGAGTGAAGGATCTTGTTTTAGATGTGGTTCTCTAGACCACTTTATTAAGGATTGTCCCGAGATGACGGAGAAAGAAAGTTTTCAGAGTCTAAGATCGAGTAGTGCAACTTCTAGGGGAAGACCCACGAGAAATGCCGGGAATGGGTCTTGTAGTAATAATGTGACACGAGATACAGCAGTGAGATCTAAAGCTAGGGCTTCGACTAGAGCCTACGCCATACGCGCGCATGAAGATGCAACTTCTCCCGATATGATCACTGGTAATTTTTCTCTCCATGATACTAATGTTATTGCTTTGATAGGCCTTGGCTCTACTCATTCGTATGTGTGTATGAAATTGGCATCTAGTATGAATATACCTGTCGAGTCTACAAAATTTATGATTAGGGTGTCAAACCTGTTAGGAAAGCATGTGATAGTTGATAAAGTATGTAAGAAATGCCCTTTGATGGTTAAAGGTCATTGTTTTCTGGCCGGTTTGATGTTGTTGCCGTTTAATGAATTTGATGTCATACTGGGTATGGATTGGTTGACACTACGTGATGCTATAATAATTGTAGACAGAAAGTTATGGAATTGAAATGTGAAAACGGTAAGATTCCTTGGGTTGAATCAGATGATGCAGATAAGTCGCCAATGGTAATTTCTTTAATGGCTGCTCAGAAATGTATGAGAAAAGGGTATGAAGCTTATTTGGCATACATATTGAATACAAAGGAATCCAAATTGAAAATCGAATCAGTGCCAGTTTATGGGAGTATGCGGATGTATTTCAGAGGAATTGCCAGGTTTGCCTCCAATTAGAGAAGTTGAATTCGGTATTGAGCTAATGCCAAGGACAGCACCTATCTCTATTGCTCCGTACAGTATTGCCCCGACTGAGCTGAAAGAATTCAAGTCATAGTTGTAAGAGTTGATTGACAAAGGTTTTGCAAGACCAAGCTTTTTACCATGGGGTACTCCCATATTATTCGTGAAAAAAGAAGGACGGTTCCATGAGATTATGGATTGACTACCGGTAACTCAATAAGGTGACAATAAAAAATAATTATCCTCTTCCAAGGATTGATAGCTTGTTTGACCAGCTGAAAAGAGTAACATGGTTCTCTAAGATAGACTTGAGATTCGGATATTACCAGTTACGAGTTAAGGAGCTAGATGTACCGAAGACTACTTTTAGAATGAGGTATGACCACTACGAGTTTCTTGTTATGCCATTTGGATTAACGAATGCTCCTGCCGTGTTTATGGGTTTAATGAACCGGATTTTTTTGGCCATATTTGGATAAGTTGGTTGTGGTGTTCATCCATGATATTTTGATTTATTCTAAAGATGAGGCAGAGCATGCCGAGCACTTGAGAATGGTATTGCAGACTTTCAGGGGTAAGCAGTTGTATGCAAAGTTTAGTAAGAGTGAGTTTTGGCTTCGAGAGGAAGGATTCTTGGGCCACATTGTTTCAGGAGATGGTATCCGAGTTGATCCCAGTAAGATCTCTACTATTGCTGACTGGAAGCTGCCAAGGAATGTAATTGAAGTTAGGAGCTTATTGGGTTTGGTCAGTTATTACAGACGGTTTATGAAAGGGTTCTCCATGATAGTCACTCTTATGACGAGATTACTTCAAAAAGATGTCAAGTTTGAATGGTCAGAAAAATGTCAGCAGAGCTTTGAGAAATTGTCTAAAACCCCTAACTCGTATCCGTCGCCAAACTAGGGTTAATGGCGTTACTAGAAAAATCAGAATATTTTACAAACAATTCATATACATCATTCACATTCATAGTCAAACATTATCATAGAGTCCCTTATATTGGTCATCGAGACCTTAAACATGCAATAAAAAGGGGTCAGGACTAAACCGAGCTCATTCAAAATTTCACGAATCTTAAGCATTTTTCAAAGTTGTACAGGTCACATGCCCATGTGAACAGGCCGTGTACCTCACACGACTTTAGACACGCCCGTATGTCTAGGCCGTGCCAAAATAGGGCATACATACTGACTTGTCCACACGGCCACAAGACACACCCGTGTGTCAGGTCGTGTGAAAATTAAGGAGGCTACTGACTTAGATCACAAGGTCAGTCACACGCTCGTGTGTCTATCCCATGCTCGAAACTAGCTCGGCCACAGGGCCTAGCACAGGTCCGTGTGTACGACCGTGTGGTCTCCTCAGGCTCATTTCGAAATGGCCCTTGAGCAACATGGTTGAGACACACACCCGTGTCTTTACCCATGTGAGCAAAAATAGGCCATTTATAAGGCCAACTTGCCACTCATTAAAGGTCTTCCCTACAATCATCAAATTGGCACCAATTGCACACCAAATATCAACCATTTCATAATCAAAACATTCAATATTCATGGCAAATCATTGTCAACCAATCTCATGTTCATAATATATACCAATTCATGTCATTCCATAAGCCAAAATATTTCAAAACATATGGTTTATAACCTTGATACATTTCATCTATTCTCATACCAAATCCTTACCCAATTCTAAAATATGCACATACTAAAACTTACCAAATTGATCATTTCTTTTGCCCAACCAAATGCACATCATAATGGCACATTTTGTATCACATATTTCATACCAAGAAATCATTCATATACACAACCATAATCCAGCCAAATCACATGGCTAGATATATACATCACAAAACATAATCAAAGTAGTTCTAGCCCATACATGCCATACTTTTATATTCATAATGTCAAAAGGTACCAAAATAAGGTTTGATAGTGTGGTGATGATCCTCGACGATCCTCGAGCTTCCGATAGCTTTGATATCCATAAAAAAATTGAAAAACACACAAAGTAAGATTTCAAAAGCTTAGTAAGCCATATACAAATAAACAAAACATCCAAAACATGAAAGCACAATCAAATTACATATACTCTATGGCCAAATACTATCTCAAACCACATAATTCATATACATTTAACATATTCCTAATTCATTTGCACATACAACATATTTTCTCATACTTGGAACATATATCATCACTTGTACATATTCTTACCTTTTATTCTCAAAAATAGTATACATTTCGAACGTACCTGAATTGAATACACATCTCATATAGTCATTCATTTCTCAGAAAGCCTGTTGAGCCGTTCGAAATCATAAGGATACGCAGATAGCTCGGAAAGCTCATACAATGCCAACGTCCCAGACGTGGTCTTAGATGTAATCAAATATCGATGTCACTATCCCAGACAAGGTCTTACATGAAATCAAATATGATGCCAATGTCCCAGACGTGGTCTTACACGTAATCATAAGTTGATGCCAACGTCCCAGACATGGTCTTACACGATAATACATATCAGATCCTATGTCATGACATATGTATCCTAACTATTCCTAAGGTTCGTACGGGGCTTTTCGGACGTCGAAAATTTGTCGATACTTTGTCAGATGTCTCATTTTTCTCAACTCATATATTCATTCATCATAGTTCAATAGCATATAATAGATAGTAATTCAATTCATAACACATTTAGTTCTATATAGACTTACCTCGTACGGGTATGAACAAAAACGAACGGCTATTCGACGACTTTCGACTTTCCCCAATCTAATGACGTTTTCTTTGGTTATTGATCTATATAAATTCAAATTTAACTCTTTTATTCACCAAATCATTCAAATCAATCCACAAACACACATTTAGGGCATTTTACAAATTAGCCCTCATATTTTCATATTTTGACAATTTAGTCCTTAATCACAAAAATCACAAAATACACAAAATTTGCATATACTTATGCTTAGATGAATATTCATAGCACTCATACAAGTCCACATATTTTGTTTATTTCACATTTTAGTCCCTCAATTTACAAATTTCACAATTTAGCCCAAATTACAAAAACTTATCAAAAATTCAAAGACAAAACTTAGTAATCTAACACATATCATTAATGTACTATCATCAAACTTCATAAAGCTCATAGTTTCATCAATGGCATAAATCAAAATCATCAAAAAAATCAAAAATTGAGACATGGGCTTGATAGTATACAAAGCAACAATTACAAAAACGTAGAATTTATCAAAAACTGAACAAAATCCATACCTTAATCACCAAATCAATGTGCCGAACCCTAAAACTCTTTTTATTTCTCTTTTATTTGGTGTTTTTCAGCAAAGATGAGTAAAAATGAAGCATAATTCATATTTTGTTTAATTTAATTAACATAATATACTAAATACCAATTTTGTTGTTTTATTAAACCATTTAATAAACCATTATATTAAGGCCATAATTGTCCACTCATACTTTCAATGGTCTAATTGCATCATAAGTTCCTCTCCTTAATAAGATAAATCAATTAAAAACTTTAATAAACAGCAGACAACTTTTACATTTTATGCGATTAGATCCTTTTATCAAATTAAGCACACAAATGATCGAATTTTCATACGAAACTTTCATATGTAAATTCCCATATTTAAGCACAGAAAATAATATTTTAATATTTTTCTCACTCGAATCTGTGGTCTCAAAACCACTATTACAACTGGGGTCTAAACCGGACTATTACAATTCCCCCCCTTAGGGATTTTCGTCCCCGAAAATCTTACCGTTGAATAGATTTGGATATTGTTGTCTCATAACATCTTCAGACTCCCACATAGCCTCTTTAACACTGTGTCGATGCCACATTACTTTTACTAACGAAATTTTCTTATTTCGTAATTCTTTAATCTCACGAGCTAAAATATGAATCGATTCTTCATCGTAGCTCATATCAGACTGAATCTCAATCTCAGATGGATGAATCACATGTGAAGGATCAGATATATATCGTCGAAGCATCGATACGTGAAATACATTGTGAATCTTTTCTAGCTCTGGTGGCAACAACAATCTATATGCAACCGGTCCAATACGCTCAATAACCTCATACGGCCTGATGAACCTCAGACTCAATTTTCCTTTTCTGCCAAATCGGAGTACTTTTTTCCATGGTGAGACTTTCAAAAACACTTTATCAGCAATTTCAAATTCAATGTCTTTTCGTTTTAAATCCACGTAAGATTTCTGACGATTGGAAGCTATTTTCAGACTATCTCGGATCACTTTTACTTTTTGTTCAGTCTCTTTTATCAAATCAACTCCGTGAATCTTATTCTCACTGAGTTTAGTCCAATACAAAGGTCTATGACATTTGCGACCATATAAGGCTTTGTACAGTGCTATTTTGATGCTCGATTGAAAACTGTTATTATAAGTGAATTCAATCAAAGGTAAATACTGTTTCCACGTACCTTCAAACTCAAGAATGTAACATCTCAACATATTCTTGAGAATTTGTATAATCCGCTTGGATTGACCATCCGTCTACGGGTGAAAATCAATATTGAAGTGCAATTTCGTACACAATGCATCTTGCAATTTTTTCCAAAATCGCGATGTGAATCTCGATTCTCTATCTGACACAATAGATAATAGCACACCATGCAATGTCACAATATAAGAAATGTATAACTCAGCTAACTTATCAAGTGAGTAATCGAATGGTACCGAAATAAAATGGGTTGATTTCGTTAATCGATCAACTACAAATTAGATTGCATCTTTCTTTCTTGGAGATAGGGGAAAACCCAAAACAAAATCCAGCGTCACTCTATACCATTTCCACTCCGGAATCATAATCTGCAGCACCCCAAACCCGGCTTAGACGTTACCACCAAATCTGGCGTGTCGCATTGAAGTGTTACTAAAAAGACATGTTTTAGCTAAAGTCTTTCTTAGTGTTTAAAGAATATCCTCGTTATAGATTAAAATGAATAGAAGCTGTGCACCAGGCAGGATGCCAGAAAAGGGGAGGTGAGTCAATTAGACTACTTAAGTACCTAGCTCTCCATGGATCCAATCCTAGACATGCATACAACTATTTTCACACTTTAACCGAGTGCTTGTTCATGGAAACCGATTCGTTTAAAACCATTTTAAAAGGTTATTAATTTTGAAAACATTTTCATTGCGGAAGCTGTAACGCCCCCACGCCCGAGACCATCAACGGAGTCTAGCTTAAGGGGTTACCGAACATAATTTATCAATTTAAGAACTTCAAATCATTTGTTTCTACATTCACAGCTTTCTAGCTACTCGCGTCACAGTTACAAGAAAAATCATATATCGAGTTACGAAACTCAAAATCAAGATCCGTGAATTTTCCCTGAATCTAGACTCATATATCTATTTAAAAATTTTTTTCTAGAATTTTTTATTGGGCCAATTAGTACAGTTTATTAATTAAAGTATCCCCTGTTTCAGGGTTCAACTGCTCTGACCTCTGTGTATTACGAATCAGATATATCTCTATAAAAAATTTCAATGACTATGAGGTTTGTTTCTATTAAAACTAGACTCAATAAAGAATCTTTACATATAAATAAAAACTCCATAAGTGAACTCGGACTCAACTCAACGAGTTCGGATGCTCAACCATCCTAGTGAATGTCACTTGTATCCTAATCTATTCCTAATGTTCAAACGGGATTTTCCTCGAACACATATCCTTGCCATCTTCCGTAAAATACCAAAACCAATACTCGGTAGTACTTTATATTTAACAATTAATACACATAATTTGCATTTTATTCGAAAATAACCACAAAGCATATATTTCATAATAAAAATCAGCATATCATATAATTAACATCAATAACTTAAAAATAACAATTATGCTACATAATTTACACATGAACTTACCTTGGTACCAAAATATAAAGATTTTGCAATTTAGTCCACAATCTTTTCTTTTCCTCGATCACGACTTGAATCTCATTTTTCTTGATCTATAATACCAAATTAATCTTATTTAATACATACATTCATCAAAACAGTATTTAATACGAACTTTAAAAAATTACACTTTTGCCCCTAAACTTTTGCATAATTACACTTTTTCCCCTAGGCTCGGGAATTAAACTTTATTCCTTATTCTTATGTTTTATAACATGCTGATCACTTTTCCCTTCTATGGCAACATCAAATTCTCTCTCTAACATATACTTGTGACTATTAGGTATTTTTGCCTATTAAGCCCTTTTACTCGTTTTCACTAAAAACCGAGTAGCACAAGTTGTCTAACATAATTTAAAACCCCATATTCTATCATAAAACATCAAAGTACACAAATTTCACCTATGGGTATTTTCCAAATATAAACCCTAGGTTGAATTATTGCTAGCATAAGCTTAATCGAGCTTCCGGGATTCCAAAAACGTAAAGAACATTAAAAACGGGGCTTGGAATCACTTACTATGGAGCTTGGAAGCTTGAAACAAACCCTAGCTATGGAGAACCCTTGAAATTTCTTCCTGATGAAGAACATGGACAAAAATTGGCTTTTAATTTTGTTTTTAATTCATTTTAATAACTAAATGACCAAAATACCCTTACTACTAAACTTTCCAAAAATTCCTTCCATGTCCTAATTTTGTCCATGAACTTAAAATTGGTCAAATTGCTATTTAAGACCTCCTCATTAATATTCCAAAACAATTTCATACTAAAAACTTCTAGAATGCAAGTTTTGCAACTTATTCGATTTAGTCCCTACTTTCAATTTAAGCACTTTAGGCATAGAATTTCATCACGAAATTTTCACACAATCATGCAATCATATCATAAACATCAAAATCATTGTAAAATAATTATTTCTATCTCAGATTTGTGGTCACGAAACCACTATTCCGATTAAGCCCTAATTCAGGATATTACAACTCTCCCCCCTTTTAAGGATTTTCGTCCTCGAAAATCTTACCGGTAAATAGGTGTGGGTATTGGTTTCTCATAGTTTCTTCAGGTTCCCATGTAGTCTCTTCTACCCCATGCTTTTGCCACAACACTTTTACAAGTGCAACACTTTTATTTCTTAGTTGTTTGACTTCTCGAGCTAAAATCTTAATCGGTTTTTCTTCATAAGTCATATCCGGTCGCAGTTCAATTTCTGTCGGTGAAATTATATGTGAAGGATCCGAACGATACCGACGTAACATAGATACGTGAAACACATCATGAATCTTCTCTAATTCGGGTGGTAACGCTAGCCGATATGCTACCGGTCCAACTTTTTCAATTATTTCATACGGTCCAATAAAATGCGGACTTAACTTGCCCTTTCGTCCAAATCTAAGGACTTTCTTCCATGGAGACACTTTCAAAAATACCTTATCACCAACTTGAAACTCCATTTCCTTTCATTTCAAATCCGCATAAGATTTCTGTCTATCTGAAGCAGCTTTCAAACAATCTCGAATCACTTTCACCTTTTCTTCAGTTTCTTTTATTAAATCAACTCCATAAATCTGATTTTCCTTGAGTTCAGTCCAATACAATGGCGTCCGACATTTACGACCATATAATGCTTCATAAGGTGCCATCTTCAAACTTGTCTGATAACTATTATTATAAGCAAATTCTATCAACGGTAAATACTTTTCCCAACTACCTTGAAATTCCAATACACAACATCTGAGCATGTCTTCAACAATCTGAATTACTCTCTTTGATTGTCCATCAGTTTGTGGATGAAAGGCAGTGCTGAAATTTAACTTTGTACCTAATGCTTCTTGCAACTTTTGCCAAAACCGTGAGGTAAACCTCGGATCTCTATCCGAAATGATTGACAAAGGTATCCCATGAAGTCTAACAATCTCTCTAATATACAATTCAACCAACTTATTAAGAGAATCATCTATACGTACCGGAATAAAATGAGCCGATTTAGTCAGTCTGTCAACTATTGCCCAGATGGGATTTTTCTTCCTTGGAGTTAACGGCAACCCTGATATAAAATCCATAGTAATCCGATCCCATTTCCATTCAGGAACCATAATAGGCTGGAGTAATCCCGAAGGTACTTGGTGTTCAGCTTTCACTTGTTGACAAACTAAGCACTTTGATACAAACTCGGAAATATCTCTTTTCATTCCACACCACCAGTACATTTTCTTCAAGTCATTATACATCTCCGTACTGCCCAGATGAACCGCTAAACAACCATTATGTGCTTCATGCAAAATCTTTTGAATCAACTCATCATTTTTCGGTACACAAATCTGATTTTCAAACATCAAACAACCATCAGAACCTATTCTGAAATCTGATCCCGTATCAGCTTCACACTGTTTTCTTTTGGCTAGCAAATCTTGATCATTTTTTTGAGCTTCAGAAATCTCTTGTAAAAACATTGGTCTTGCTCTTAACTCAGCTAGAATCGAACCGTCATCTGAAATTTTCAACTGAGTGTTCATAACTCTCAAATCAAACAACAACTTTCTGCTTAAAGCATCGGCAACCACATTCGCTTTTCTCGGATGATAATCGATAACAAGCTCGTAATCTTTCAATAACTCCAACCATCTTCGCTGTCTCAAATTCAAGTCTTTTTGTGACATCAAGTATTTAAGACTTTTGTGATCGGTATATACTCGGCAATTTTCACCATACAAATAATGTCGCCAAATCTTCAAAGTAAATACCACCGCAGCCAATTCCAAATCGTGAGTAGGATAATTCTTCTCATAAGGTTTTAACTGTCTCGAAGCATAAGCCACCACTTTTCCTTCTTGCATGAGTACACACCCTAAACCATTTAGAGAAGCTCACTATACACCACAAATTCTTTACCTGATTCGAGTTGTATCAACACTGGTGCTTCAGTTAATAACTTTTTCAATTCTTCGAAACTCTGTTGACATTCTTCCGTCCATTCAAATTTAACATCCTTTCGGAGTAGTCTAGTCATAGGAGCAGCAATTATAGAAAATCCATTTACGAACTGCTGATAATACCCAGCTAGCCCCAAGAAACTTCTAACTTCAGTTACGTTTTTCAGTGGTTTCCAATCAACAATGGCTGAAATTTTTCTAGGATCAACCCGTATACCATCACCTGAAACAATATGACCCAAAAATCCAACTTCCCGGAGCCAAAATTCACATTTACTAAACTTAGCACACAGCTGCTTATCTCTCAAAGTTTGCAAAACTATCCTCAAATGCTCAGCATGCTCTGTCTCATCTTTTGAATAAATTAAAATATCATCTATAAACACCACAACAAATCTGTCCAAGTATGGCCGAAATATGCGATTCATTAAATCCATAAACAGAGCAGGAGCATTTGTCAACCCGAATGGCATAACGAAAAATTCATAATGACCGTACCTTGTTCTAAAAGCAGTTTTAGGCACATCTGACTCTTTTACTCGCAGCTGATAATACCCAGATCTCAAGTCAATTTTGAAAACCATGTCGCTCCTTTTAGCTGATCAAACAAATCATCAATTCTCGGCAACGGATACTTGTGTTTGATTGTCACCTTGTTTAACTGCCGATAATCAACACATAATCTCATAGAACCATCCTTCTTTCTCACAAATAACACGGGAGCACCCCAAGGTGAAAAACTCGGTCTCACAAAGCCTTTATCAGTCAACTCTTGCAACTGTGACTTTAATTCTTTCAACTCTGTTGGTGCCATTCTATATGGAGCAATCGAGATCGGAGCTGTTCCCGGTATTAAATCAATATCAAATTCTACTTCCCTGACTGGAGGCAAACCCGGTAATTCTTCTGGAAATACGTCCGCAAATTCACACACAACCGACACTGATTCAACTTTCTTTTCAACTTCTTTTGTATTAATTACGTACGCCAAATAAGCTTCATAACACTTTCTCAAATATCTCTGAGCCGACATCGAAGAAATCATACTAGATAATGCCTCTGATTTGTCTGGCTCAACCCGCAGATTTTCACCACTTTCACACTTTAATTCTATAACCTTTTCTTCGCAATTTATTATAGCATCATGCAATGTCAACCAATCCATACCCAAAATAACATCAAATTCATCAAACGGCAACAACATCAAGTCGGCCAGAAAGTAATGACCCCGAATCATTAAAGGGCATTTCTTGCTTACTTTATCAACTATCACGCATTTGCCTAACGGGTTCGACACTCTAATCATAAATTCTGTGTTCTCAATAGGTATATTCATACTAGACACCAGTTTAATGCATACGTATGAATGAGTAGAACCAGGATCAATCAAAGCAATAACATTAATATCATAAAGAGAAAATGTACTGGTAATCACATCGGGTGAGGAGGCATCTTCACGCGCTTTAATAGCATAAGTTCTAGCCCGAGCTCTTCCCTCAGATCTAACTACTGCATCTCTGGCTACATTCTTACTGCTTGTTTCACTTCCAGATTTTCTCGGATACCTTCCCCTCGAGTTTGCACCACTAGCTTTTACATTCTGAAATTTTTCTTTCTCAGCTCTCTCTGGGCAGTCTCTAATAAAATGATCCGGAGAACCACATCGAAAACATCCATTTGCTCTGCACGGTCCAAAATGATTTCTACCACACCGCTGGCACTCGAGTTTAACAAATCTCAAGTTCCCTACACTGGCTGCAGAAGTATTCTGAGATTTAGGACTCACATTCAGCTTCTTAAAATTTCCATATGATTGCCCAGCTAAAACTTGGGAATGAGGATTCATATTTATTGACTTTCTGGGTTTCTATGAAGGTGCCTTACTCATTGGCCTTTTCTTCCAATTTCGTGTCTCAGCCTCTACCTTCCTCTTCTCTTTAAGTAGTTCTTCAGCCTTACAAGCTCGATCAACTAGAACTACCATTTCTTTCAGTTCAAGGATCTCGACAAATACTTTAATGTCTTCGTTGAGCCCGTCTTCAAATCGTCGGCACATATTGGCTTCTGTAGGAACATATTCCCTAGCTTACTTACTCAATCGAACAAACTCTCTTTCATATTCTGAGGCTGTCATATTACCTTGCTTCACCTCAAGAAACTCTTTACATTTCTGATCAATAAATCTTTCACTAATATATTTCTTCCGAAACTCTTCTTGAAAGAATTCCCAGGTTACCCTTTCTTTCGGTACCACCGAAATCAAAGTCTTCCACCAATTATAGGCTGAATCTCTCAACAAAGATGTAGCACATTTCAAACATTCTTCAGGTGTACAAGATAATTCATCAAATACCCAGATAGAAATTTCAAGCCAGAACTCTGCTTTCTCTGCATCATCATCAATATTTGCTCTAAATTCTTCAGCCCCTTGTTTACGAATTCTATCAACGGGGGTTCTGTGAAATTTTATCATATCCACTCATTGAGGCATTGGAGGCATAGGTTGAGGAATTGGGGGAGGTGGGGGAGGTCGTACATTTGGGTTCGTACGAACGAACTCAGTGTACCATGCACTCATCATTTGGAGAAAGGCTTCCCGATCCCTTTCTCCTCGTCCCTGACCAACAGTAGGAGGTGGGTTTTCAGTCGGCGCTGCCCCTTCAGCCGGAGCTGGCGCATTACTCTCTATTTCATCTGCCACAGCTGGATCGGGATCCATTTACTATATAAAAATCATTTAAAAAGGTCAGAAGTCGTCACACTGTCACAATTCATACATATGGCATGTATAGCAAAATCCGTACATACAACACGTAGTCCGAGAACGAACTAAACCTGCTCTGATACCACTAAATGTAATGCCCCCACACCCAAGACCATCACCGGAGTCGAGCTTGAGGGGTTACCGAACATAATTTATCAATTTAAGAACTTCAAATCATTTGTTTCTACATTCACAGCTTTCTAGCTACTCGCGTCACAGTTACAAGAAAAATTATATCTCGAGTTACGAAACTAGAAATCAAGATCTGTAAATTTTCCCTGAATCTAGACTCATATATCTATTTACTAATTTTTTTTCTAGAATTTTTTATTGGGCCAATTAGTACAATTTATTAATTAAAGTATCCCCTATTTCAGGGTTCGACTGCTCTGACCTCTATGTATTACGAATTAGATATATCTCTATACAAAATTTCAATGACTATGAGGTTTGTTTCTATTAAAACTAGACTCAATAAGGAATATGTACATATAAATAACAACTTCTAATTATTTTATTAAAATTTATTATAAATTTTTAAAGTCAGAACAGGGGATCCAAAAATCACTCTGGCCCTGTTTCGGAAAAGTTTAAATATCTCATAAAATATAATTTATATTCCTGTTTTGTTCAATCCATATGAAAATAGACTCATTTAGATTCAATTTCATAACTTACTCATCATTTATTTCCATTTATACTATTTTTAGTGATTTTTAAAATTCATGTCATTGCTGTAGCAATATTCTGTTTTAAGGCAAGTTTCATCTTTCCATGAATTTTTATGAACTAGATAACCTGTTAAACGTCCATGATATCAAACATGATCTAAATTAGCCATCACCATGACTTATCAATATCAAACATTTTCACAACCAAACATGGTCATATCATAAAATTATTTACACAAAATAGGTATATTGCTATACATGCCATACTTAAGTAGTTGTACAAGCCATTTACCAAGATAAAAGTCCTTTGGATAGTGTGATCGAACCTTCGACCCATCCCGATTCTCGAGCTGGCTTGTTCAAAACTACAGTGAATGAAAAGGAAGGAGTAAGCATAAATGCTTAGTAAGTTCATATGTAAATAACAAGTAACATAACAATACAAATATACCAAACAACTTTAGCATGGTACCACCAAAACATATATCACATCTTTAAACATCATTCATCATCTTACCACCTTATCGTTGTTGTATCTATTTTCAACCCGAGGGTTAAGAACATACCTGTCCAAAGTGTCCATTTCACAACACTTACCCAAAATGTCACTTATATCTTAAGTGCTCTTCCATTAAACTAGAAATTTCACCCGTTGAACACATCGGAATATAACTCAGATACATGGATAATTTGCACATAAGTGCCTCATATGTAATCAAGAAATCATGTAACCTGCCCCTAAGTGAACTCGGACTCAACTCAACGAGCTCGGGCGTTCGCATCCATAAATGAACTCGGACTCAACTCAACGAGTTCGGATGCCTAGTTACATCTCACGAACTCGGACTCAACTCAACGAGTTCGGACATTCGCATCCATAAGTGAACTCGGACTCAACTCAACGAGTTCGGATGCTCAACCATCCTAGTGACATGTCACTTGTATCCTAATCTATTCCTAATGTTCAAACGGGATTTTCCTCGAACACATATCCTTGCCATCTTCCGTAAAATACCAAAACCAATACTCGGTAGTACTTTATATTTAACAATTAATACACATAATTTGCATTTTATTCGAAAATAACCACAAAGCGTATATTTCATAATAAAAATCAGCATATCATATAATTAACATCAATAACTTAAAAATAACAATTATGCTACATTATTTACACATGAACTTACCTTGGTACCAAAATATAAAGATTTTGCAATTTAGTCCACAATCTTTTCTTTTCCTCGATCACGACTTGAATCTCGTTTTTCTTGATCTATAATACCAAATTAATCTTATTTAATACATACATTCATCAAAATAGCATTTAATACGAACTTTAAAAAATTACACTTTTGCCCCTAAACTTTTGCATAATTACACTTTTTCCCCTAGGCTCGGGAATTAAACTTTATTCCTTATTCTTATGTTTTATAACATGCTGATCACTTTTCCCTTCTATGGCAACATCAAATTCTCTCTCTAACATATACTTGTGACTATTAGGTATTTTTGCCTATTAAGCCCTTTTACTCGTTTTCACTAAAAACCGAGTAGCACAAGTTGTCTAACATAATTTAAAACCCCATATTCTATCATAAAACATCAAAGTACACTAATTTCACCTATGGGTATTTTCCAAATATAAACCCTAGGTTGAATTATTGCTAGCATAAGCTTAATCGAGCTTCCAGGATTCCAAAAACGTAAAGAACATTAAAAACGGGGCTTGGAATCACTTACTATGGAGCTTGGAAGCTTGAAACAAACCCTAGCTATGGATAACCCTTGAAATTTCTGCCTAATGAAGAACATGGACAAAAATTGGCTTTTAATTTTGTTTTTAATTCATTTTAATAACTAAATGACCAAAATACCCTTACTACTAAACTTTCCAAAAATTCCTTCCATGTCCTAATTTTGTCCATGAACTTAAAATTGGTCAAATTGCTATTTAAGACCTCCTCATTAATATTCCAAAACAATTTCATACTAAAAACTTCTAGAATGCAAGTTTTGCAACTTATTCGATTTAGTCCCTACTTTCAATTTAAGCACTTTAGGCATAGAATTTCATCACGAAATTTTCACACAATCATGCAATCATATCATAAACATCAAAATCATTGTAAAATAATTATTTCTATCTCGTATTTGTGGTTACAAAACCACTATTCCGATTAAGCCCTAATTCAGGATATTACAGAAGCTTTGCCATGTTATCGCGATATTTTGAAATCAAGTAACCTTTTTAAAACGCGCCCTAGAGCTATTAAACTTCAACAATTAAATCAATATCATGCCTAAGCTAACAAAACATACTTAAACAATTACAAATAATTAAAGCGGCCTTATTACAACTTAAAACCCAAAGCAATTAAAGAAAATAAGTGCTGATCAAAACACATGAAAAAATCTGAATTTGCAGAACATGTGGCCACTCCGAATCCCTCATGGCTCCAAGTCCACTATGGTTGGGGATTACCTGCATGGATGGAAACAAGGGGTGAGTTTGGAAAACTCAGTGTATAAAATAACCCAACCATAGTCCAGATCAGTTCAAACAACAAAAACAGATTAAGTTGGGCCTTAGCCCTATACAGAATTCAGAATAAAGCCCATAGGCCCATAACAGAGATAGAACAGATATATCATGTATGCAGAAAACCCAACCCATATCCATCCGTATACACCCCCGTACCAACCTTACACCATGTGGGGAGACTACTCGACCCACCCATCCGCTACACGCCATAGAATTTGCAGCATGGCTGCCAGAATAGATATTGTTACAGAGTCAAGAGATACAGATATTGTGGCAGAGCCTGTAACACCCCGTACCTGAGACCGTTGCCGGAGTCGAACACGAGGTATTTACGGACTTATTTCGTTGATTTTCACAGTCCGTTTTAAAAATTTCCAGACAAGCTGGCTAACTGCGTCACTGTTACCTTAAAAATCATATCTTGAGTTCCAGAACTTGGAAACCAGTTTCGTAAATTTTAACCGAAACTAGACTCATATATCCATCTACAAATTTTTTTCTAGAATTTTTGGTCCAGCCAATTAGTACAGTTTATTAGTTCAAGTCTCCCCTGTTTCAGGGTTCGACTTCTCTGACATTCATGCATTACGACTTATATATCTTCCTGTCCAGGGCTTCATTACTTATGCCGTTTGTTTCTAACGAAACTAGACTCAAAAAGGAATCTATACATATATGGCATGACCTCTAATTATATCTGGTTAATTTATAGTGAATTTCCAAAGTCAGATCAGGGGATCCAGAAATCGCTCTGTCCCTGTTCCACAAAAACTTAAATATCTCTTAAAGTACAACTCATATGATCGTTTCGTTTCTTCCATATGAAAGTAGATTCATCAAGGTTCAATTACATAATTTATTCACTATTTAAATTCATTCCTACTATTTTTAGTGATTTTTCAAATCCACACCACTGCTGCTGTCAGCATCTGTTTTTAAGGTAAACTTTATCTATTTCATGGTTTTCCATGAATCAACTAGAATTTGTCATACAAAGCACCAAAATGATCATGATTAACCATTCCAATGGCTAATCGTTACCAACATTTCCATACCTCTCAATGAACAACATACAAAACGATTATAATGCTATGCTCAAAGTGTATATAAGCCATTTTCGCATGGCTATCCAAATTTATACAAAACCAAAGGGTACGTGACCAACAACAAAAAGGGTTAGTCCTATACATGCCATTTTCAGAGTTCAACCAAAAGTGTACCAAAAAAAGGGCTTTGATAGTGTGGACGACTTCGACTTCGACGATCCCGAGTCCGATAACTGACGAACCAAAATCTATAAAACAGAGATTCAAAGAACGGAGTAAGCATTTAATGCTTAGTAAGTTCTGAGCAATGAAATCATGCACAACTGAAGTATAGCATTCATACGACTAAACAAATAATTTCATATACACATATTCTCACAATCATACCTACTTCACATTTCCAACCTTTATATTCATACGTAAGGAATCAACTTGTCTAAAAGCTGGAAGCTTGTTAGTCGATTGAGCAAATACTATTTAGAAGGAATCAATTATCTCAATGCACATACGAAACATACCTCATCGTTGGGATTTTACGAGCGTATTAATTGAAATTATTACAGCAAGATCGCTCATTCCCAAACCCAAGTATCTTCGGGATTTAGCCGGATATAACCACTCGCACAAGGCCTTCGGGTCTTAGCCCGGATATGGTCACTAGCATAAATGCCTTTGGGACTTAGCCCGGATATAATCGCTAGCACAAATGCCTTCGGGTCTTAGCCCGGATATAGCAAGTCGCACAAATGCCTTCGGATCTTAGTCCGGATATAGTCACTAGCATAAAAGCCTTCGGGACTTAGCCCGGATATCATTCGAATAACCATGCACATATATCAATAATCATGACACATCCATATTTCATTTTCATTACCAAAGCTCAAACACAAGACACTTATCACACTTACTAATTTCGGCTCAATAGCCACATACAAAGAGCACAATTTTGATTTGCTTTATGACATGATCTCTATGCACATATGGCTACCCATCATACGTATAGACTAATTAATTCAACATATAATTCAAGTAGAATCATTATATCACCGTATTTTTGTCATGACTATACGTCATGACTTAATCAAATCGTAAACTAAGTTTCATTACTCGAAAACTTACCTCGGATGTTGTCGAATGATTTCGGCGGCTATTCGATCACTTTTTCCTTTCCCTTGTCCAACTTTGGTCCTCTAAGCTCTTGAGCTTAATCTAGATACAAGTATGGCCGAACCTCCTCAACCTTTTCTTCCCCTCCTTCCTTTGATTTTTCGGTCAAGAAGAAACAAATGAGAACCTTTTTTTTTTTTCATCATCCTACTAACCATTATTATTTTATCATTTCTAACATAAACCATTAACACAACATGTTTATGACATGTTTTGCCCATCACCCTTTGTCACGGCCGGCCACTACTAATTAAATGGGGGAAATTGATATGCAAGTCCACCCCTTTGATTACATGCACTAAGAGATCCTTATAGATTAACCTATCACATTTCAAAAGTGTCACACATAAGTCCTATTAACTAAATTCACATGCAATTAACTAAATCAAAGCTTAAAACTTTCACACATTCATATTCACATATTTTAGACAATAATTATCATATTCAAATAATTTGGTGACTCAGTTTAGCGGTCCCGAAACCGCTTTCCGACTAAGGTCACTTTAGGGCTGTCACAACTCTCCCCCACTTTAAGAAATTTTCGTCCCCGAAAATCTTACCGGTAAATAGGTTTGGGTATCATTCTTTCATAGAGTTCTCGGGTTCCCAAGTAGCTTCTTCCATCCCGTGTTTGAGCCATAACACTTTTACTAAAGGAACCTTTTTGTTTCACAACTCTTTTACTTCACGAGCTAGGATACGAATTGGTTCTTCTTCATAACTCATATCGGCTTGACTTTCAACCTCGGAGGGACTTATTATGTGCGAAGGATTAGATCTGTAATGTCGAAGCATCGAAACATGAAAAACGTTATGGATCCTTTCAAGTTCAGGGGGCAAAATCAATCCATACGCAACTGGACCGACTCGTTTGGATATTTCATATGGCCTGATGAACCTCGGACTCAATTTGCCCTTACGCCCAAATCTGAGCATCTTTTTCCAAGGTGAAACTTTAAGAAACACTTTTATCTCCCACCTGATACTCAATGTCCTTTCATTTCAAATCCGCATACGACTTTTGATGATCTGTGGCTGCCTTCAGACTTTCACGGATTACTTTTACTTTCTGCTCAGCATCTTTAATCAAATCAATTTCGAAAATTTTTCCTTCACCGAGCTCGGTCCAAAACAATGGTGTACGGCATTTACGACGGTACAAAGCCTCGTAAGGTGCCATCTTAATACTTGATTGAAAACTATTGTTGTAAGTGAATTCAATCAAAGGTAAATACCGCTCCCATGAACCACTAAACTCGAGGATGCAACATCTCAACATATCCTCAAGTATCTGAATTATCCGCTCGGATTGACCATCGGTTTGGGGATGAAAAGCGGTGCTAAAATGCAACTTGGTACCCAAAGCTTCTTGCAATTTCTTCCAAAATCGCAAGGTGAATCACGGATCTCTATCCGACACAATAGAAATAGGTACCCCGTGTAATCTTACAATCTGAGAAACATACAATTCAGCTAGTTTATCCAATGAAAAATCCGTGCGTACGGGGATAAAGTGAGCCGACTTAGTCAGTCTATCAACAACAACCCAAATCGCATCTTTCTTACTTGCCGACAGTGGCAACCTAGATACAAAATCCATCGTGACTCGATCCCATTTCCATTCAGGTATCATGATCGGCTGAAGTAAACCCGTAGGCACCTGATGTTCCGCCTTCACTTGCTGACATACTAAGCACTTCAAAACAAAATCGGAAATGTCTCGTTTCATACCATGCCACCAAAACTGACGTCTCAGATTGTTGTACATTTTTGTACTCCCCGGGTGAATTGACATTCGGCTACAATGAGCTTCGTTCAGAATCATCGAAATAAGTTCTGAATTTCTTGGAACACACAAATGACTTCTGAACCTCAAACAATCGTCATCATCAATTTGAAACTCTGATTCCATATTCGAAACACATTCAGCCCGTTTTGCAACCAATTCATCATCGACTTTCTGAGCTTCACGAATTTGATGAATCAACAATGGTTTGGCCTTTAATTCAGCCACTAAAACATTGTCGGGTAGAACAAACAAGTGTACATTCATCGCTCGTAAAGCAAACAGTGATTTTCAGCTTAAGGCGTCCGCAACCACATTAGCCTTTCCCGGGTGATAATCAATGACAAGCTCATAATCTTTCAACAACTCAAGCCAACGCCTTTGTCGCAGATTCAAGTCTCTTTGAGTCATCAAATATTTGAGACTTTTGTGATCCGAATATATATGGCACTTCTCACCAAATAAATAATGTCGCCATATTTTCAAAGCGAATACGATGGCAGCTAGTTCGAGATCATGGGTCGGATAATTTTTCTCATGTGGCTTTAATTGTCTTGACGCATAGGCCACAACCCGACCTTCTTGCATCAATACGCAACCCAACCCGAGTAGGGATGCATCACTATAAATGACAAACTCCTTGCCTGATTCGGGCTGCACTAGAATTGGAGCTTCAGTCAAATAAGTTTTCAGTTGATCAAAACTTTTTTGACACTTTTCCGTCCATTCAAACTTAACATCTTTCTGAAATAGTTTCGTCATTGGCGTGGCTATCATCGAGAAACCTTTTACAAACCGTCGGTAGTAACCGGTAAGTCCCAAAAAGCTCCGAGCCTCAGTAATATTTCTCAGAGGCTTCCAGTCAAGTATGGCTGAAATTTTGCTCGGATCAACTCGAATACCCGATGCGGATACCACATGACCCAAGAAGCTCACCTCTCTCAATTAGAACTCACACTTACTGAACTTAGCATATAATTGCTTATCTCGTAAAATCTGCAACACTAATCTCAGGTGCTCAGCATGCTCGGTTTCGTCTCTTGAGTAGACCAAGATGTCATCAATAAACACAACTACAAACCGGTCTAAATACGGTCTGAAGATTCGATTCATCAGATCCATAAATACCACGGGGGCATTAGTGAGCCCAAACGGCATCACTAAGAATTTGTAGTGACCGTATCTCGTTTTGAAAGCAGTTTTGGGTATGTCCGAATCTCGAATTCGCAACTGATAATAACCCGATCTCAAATCTATCTTTGAAACACCGAGGCTCCCTTTAGTTGATCAAACAAATCATCAATACGCGGTAACGGATATTTATTCTTTATTGTCACTTTATTCAGCTGACGATAGTCGATGCACAACCTCATGGTTCCGTCCTTCTTTTCACAAACAATACTGGTGCACCCCAAGATGAGAAACTTGGTCGAGCGAAACCCCTATCCGTCAACTCTTGTAACTGGGCTTTCAACTATTTTAACTCGTTTGGTGCCATACGATACGGAGCTATCGAAATCGGTGTAGTCCCAGGTACAAGCTCGATGCCAAACTCTACCTCCCGAACAGGTGGTAAACCCGGTAATTCTTCGGGAAAAACATCCGGGTATTCACAAACCACCGGCATAGATTCAAGTTTCCTTTCTGGCTCTTTATTATCAAGTATATACACAAGGTATGCTTCACACCCCTTTCTTACATATTTCTGAGCCAACATCGATGATATTACAGCTGGCAACCTATTCAAGTCAGTAGACTCAACTCGGATTACCTTGTTATTTACACACCTTAAATCGATGGTTTTTCTTTTTCAATTTACAATTGCATCATGTACGGTCAACCAATCCATACCGAGGATAACATCAAATTCGTCAAACGGTAAAAGCATCAAATCGGCCGGAAAACAGGAACCTCGGATTACTAGGGGACATTTCTTGCACACTTTGTCGACAAGCACGTAACGACCCAAAGGATTTGACACCCGAATTACAAACTCAGTAGACTCAACAGGTAGAGTCTTACTGGATGCTATGGTTTCACATATATAAGAATGAGTAGAACCAGGGTCAATCAAAGCAATCACATTAGTATCAAAGAGAGTAAAAGTACCGGTAATAACATCTGGCGAAGAAGCATCCTCGCGTGCGCGTATGGCATAAGCTCTAGCAGGAGCACGAGCCTTAGATTTGGTTGTAGCATCTCTAGATCTTCTCTGACCACCACTAGCATTGCCCGTATTCCTAGATGGTCTACCCCGAGCAGTAGTAGCACCAGGTTTCCCGCTCTGATTTACGTTCTGTTCAGACAATCGCGGGCAATCTTTAATAAAGTGGTCAGCTGACCCGCACTTGTAACAGAAGCGGTCATGGAATCTACAACTCCCCGAATGCCATTTACCACAATACTGACACTCCGTTCTGTCTCGATGATCATTTCCAACACTGGCGACCGAAGTGACTCGTGCACTCACAGGGGGTTGGCCGCGATCTCGTCTAGAAAAACCCGAAGTGTCTCTAGACCGGCCTAAGTCATCTCTAAATTTCTTCGATGACTGTTGGAAGGGCTTCCCCGAAGACCTCTTACGAAACTCCTTTGCTCCCACCTCAGCTTTTCTTTTCTCCATACTGAGCTCCTCGGCTTTGCAAGCTCGCTCGACCAGTACCACAAATTCTCGGATTTCCAAAATGCCAACATACAGCTTTATATCATCATTCAGCCCATCCTCGAAACGTTTACACATCACGGCTTCTGAAGAGATACATTCTCGAGCGTACCAGCTAAGCCTTACAAACTTTCGTTCATAGTCGGTAACCAACATGGAACCTTGTTTAAGTTTAAGAAATTCCTTCCGTTTTTGATCCATGAATCTCTGACTGATATACTTTTTTCGAAACTCGGTTTGGAAAAACTCCCAAGTTACTTGCTCTCTGGGCACAACAGAAGTCAACATATTCCACCAATAGTAGGCAGAATCACGTAGCAAGGAGATAGTACACTTTAGGCACTCATCGGGTGTGCAAGATAGCTCATCGAGTACCCGAATAGTGTTGTCCAACCAAAATTCAGCTTGCTCGGCATCATCGCTGTCTGTAGCTTTAAATTCAGTAGCCCCGTGTTTTCAGATTCTGTCAACTAGGGGCTTATTTGACCTTATTTGGTCAGTTACCGGAGATATTGTAGGTGCGGGGGTGGTATTAGTCGGGAATGGAGGTTGTGGAACAGCCGTATTAGTTCAATGTATTGGTTGAACCAATCATTCATCACGCTATAAAAAGCTTGTCTAGCCTCATCATTCGGATTACTAGCAATAGGTTGAGAGTCCGCCGGCGCTGTCCCTTGTGCGGGAGCAGATGCTACACTCTCAAGATCATCAGCTACCGCTCGGTTGGGATCGGGATCCATTACTATAAATAAACACATTTTTAATTGTCAGAAATCACCACACTATCAAATAATCACATAATGGCATGTATAGCTAGACCCAAACGTATTACGGTAGTCTTAGAATCGACTCAACCGTGCTCTGATACCAATAAAATTGTAACACCCCGTACCCGAGACCATTGCCGGAGTCGAACACGAGGTATTTACGGACTTATTTCGTTGATTTTCACAGTCCATTTTAAAAAATTCCAGACAAGCTGGCTAACTGCATCACTGTTACCTTAAAAATCATATCTTGAGTTCCAGAACTCGGAAAGCAGTTTCGTAAATTTTACCTGAAACTAGACTCACATATCCATCTACAAATTTTTTTGTATAATTTTTGGTTGAGCCAATTAGTACGGTTTATTAGTTAAATTCTCCCCTATTTCAGGGTTCGACTGCTCTGACCTTCATGCATTTCGACTTATATATCTTCCTGTCCAGGGCTTCATTACTTATTCCGTTTGTTTCTAACGAAACTAGACTCAAAAATTAATCTATACATATATGGCATGACCTCTAATTATCTCTGGTTAATTTATAGTGAATTTCCAAAATCAGATCAGAGGATCCAGAAATCGCTCTGGCCCTGTTCCACGAAAACTTAAATATCTCTTAAAATACAACTCATATGATCGTTTCGTTTCTTCCATATGAAAGTGGATTCATCAAGGTTCAGTTACATAATTTATTCACTATTTAACTCCATTCCTACTATTTTTAGTGATTTTTCAAATCCGCACCACTGCTACTGTCAGCATCTGTTTTTAAGGTAAACTTTATCTATTTCATGGTTTTCCATGAATCAACTAGAATTTGTCATACAAAGCACCAAAATGATCATGATTAACCATTCCAATGGCTAATCGTTACCAACATTTCCATACCTCTCAATGAACAACATACAAAATGATTATAATGCTATGCTCAAAGTATATATAAGCCATTTTCGCATGGCTATCCAAATTTATACAAAACCAAAGGGTACGTGACCAACAACAAAAAAGGGTAGTCCTATACATGCCATTTTCAGAGTTCAACCAAAAGTGTACCTAAAAAAGTGCTTTGATAGTGTGGACGACTTCGACTTCGACGATCCCGAGTCCGGTAACCGACGAACCAAAATCTATAAAACAGAGATTCAAAGAACGGAGTAAGCATTTAATGCTTAGTAAGTTCTGAGCAATGAAATCATGCACAACTGAAGTATAGCATTCATACGACTAAACAAATAATTTCATATACACATATTCTCACAATCATACCTACTTCACATTTCCAACCTTTATATTCATACGTAAGGAATCAACTTGTCTAAAAGCTGGAAGCTTGTTAGTCGATTGAGCAAATACTATTTAGAAGGAATCAATTATCTCAATGCACATACGAAACATACCTCATCGTTGGGATTTTACGAGCATATTAATTGAAATAATTACAGCAAGATCGCTCATTCCCAAACCCAAGTATCTTCGGGATTTAGCCGGATATAACCATTCGCACAAGGGCTTCGGGTCTTAGCCCGGATATGGTCACTAGCATAAATGCCTTCGGGACTTAGCCCGGATATAATCGCTAGCACAAATGCCTTCGGGTCTTAGCCCGGATATAGCAACTCACACAAATGCCTTCGGATCTTAGTCCGGATATAGTCACTAGCATAAAAGCCTTTGGGACTTAGCCCGGATATCATTCGAATAACCATGCACATATATCAATAATCATGACACATCCATATTTCATTTTCATTACCAAAGCTCAAACACAAGACACTTATCACACTTACTAATTTCGGCTCAATAGCCACATACAAAGAGCACAATTTTGATTTGCTTTATGACATGATCTCTATGCACATATGGCTACCCATCATACGTATAGACTAATTAATTCAACATATAATTCAAGTAGAATCATTATATCACCGTATTTTTGTCATGACTATACGTCATGACTTAATCAAATCGTAAACTAAGTTTCATTACTCGAAAACTTACCTCAGATGTTGTCGAACGATTTCGTCGGCTATTCGATCACTTTTTCCTTTCCCTTGTCCAACTTTGGTCCTCTAAGCTCTTGAGCTTAATCTAGATACAAGTATGGCCGAACCTCCTCAACCTTTTCTTCCCCTCCTTCTTTTGATTTTTCGGTCAAGAAGAAACAAATGAGAACCTTTTCTTTTTTTTTTCATCATCCTACTAACCATTATTATTTTATCATTTCTAACATAAATCATTAACACAACATGTTTATGACATGTTTTGCCCATCACCCTTTGTCATGGCCGGCCACTACTAATTAAATGGGGGAAATTGACATGCAAGTCCACCCCTTTGATTACATGCACTAATAGATCCTTATAGATTAACCTATCACATTTCAAAAGTGTCACACATAAGTCCTATTAACTAAATTCACATGCAATTAACTAAATCAAAGCTTAAAACTTTCACACATTCATATTCACATATTTTAGACAATAATTATCATATTCAAATAATTTGGTGACTCGGTTTAGCGGTCCCAAAACCGCTTTCCGACTAAGGTCACTTTAGGGCTGTCACAGAGCCACCAGAATAGATATCTATGGCATAGCCACCAGAAATAGATAATTGTGGCATAGCCACCAGAACGCTTCCTCCATCAATATAACCCATATCCCATGCAATAGATATACATGCCATAGCATACAACATATAGAATCCGATTATGATGCATTTCAGACAAAATTAACCCTTGGGGTATAGTGGTAATTTTGCATACTTAGGGGTATAATGGTAATTGTCATACTTAGGGGTATATGGTAATTGTCATACTTAGGGGTATTTTTGTAAATTTACTATTTTAGGGTTTCCATGCATATTACAGCCATTAACGTATTAACAGAAATACTTACCGAGCGTTTTTACCGAATTGAGCCCGTTGGCCCATTAACCCGTTTTCGGCCCATTAAGCCCAAATATACCGTAGTGCACAAAATTGTGCACTCTGTAATCTTACCGCTTGAGATTACCAAGATTAACAAACAAACCATCTCACGAGCGCTCGCACACTCGCATGTCCACAAAATGTCGGCTCTTCGGCATTTTGGCTTTTCGACTTTTGCCGATCTAGTCTATAAGTGGGTGTCGTTTACACACCTGATCTGTAACGAAACGTTGGCGAGATCCATACATGAGTTGCCTACAATTGAGTTACTAAAACGTCAGTCTACATATCAAAAACAAACAACGTACTAGTCCCCTTACCATATTCGGCCAGCATAGCCTTAGACCCTAAAGTTCTTACCTTTCTTCCAAAATATGGACTAGATCTAGATGTCCAACTGAGTTAGCCTTCAAGCCCTTCACTGTACACCCCCTTGTCCATGCTAGCGCATATAAAACCAAAAGAAAGAGGCAAAAAATGCCCTTAGTCCCAACGTTAGCCACCCTTAAGGGGTTTCGGCTTTCCTTAAAACATAAGTAATTAGCGAAAGTTGTTCGAATAGTTACCAATCGTTGTTCTACCCAAAAGAGTGTTCTTATCTATGATATTAATCCTGATCTACCGTAGTTAGAAGAAACAGGCTCAAGTAGCCAAAGATTCATCTTCCTACACCACAGGTATGAAAGTTTTGGCTTCTTAAAGAAAAAGGGAAAGGGTTCAGCCTCCTAGATGTGAGGGAAATACATGAAGAGAAGGAATATGAAAGATTTAGGTTCAGCCAAGGGGTAATCGGCAGCAGGTACTTGGTTTTGAGAGGAAATAGGGATAAAGAATATGAGAGTCGACAAGAAAAGAAAAGTGAAAAGAAGAGGGGAGGAGATGAGAGAATTCGGTTCTTGAAGAAGAGAAGTTGGCACAGGTGTAGGGTGTAGGTTTCGGCTTCTAGCAAAAGAAAGAAAAAGAGAAAACCCAGTCTCGAGAATACAAAAAGAATTCGGCGGCCACAAGTCCAAATGTCGAAATTCCTCACTCTAATTGACCTAGTCGAATTTGGCTATACTAAAGACCCTCAGCCGACCAACTCTTGCTCCTCAAGAGTCCAACATTCGGCCAACACCAAGCTCCTTGATCAGCTCCTAAATTTCCTCCCTTATCTCTCCCTTACCCAATCCCCTGAACAGCTCAAACTCTTCCTAACAGAGTTCCACCTACGTTTCAATACCTACCTTACATGTTCACAAAAATAAATACCCTATTTAACTTACCTTGCGGCTTGAACCTTGGCTCCCCCTAAATCTCCACACGACACTTCCCAAACACCTATGTGGCGTCACATGCCACTTTACCACAGATCTTCTTGTGTCTTATTTTACCCCCTTTAATTTAAAAGCCCACAACGCCAGAACCTTCTCTCTCTAAGATTGAAAATTCAAAAATTGCCTCGAACTAAATTTACTCTTGGGCCTTCTAAAGGCCCACTAACACACTTAGACCTACATCAAATAGTCAAAACACAGAAATTCTAAAGTTCATTGAAAAAAATCACAGAAATCCTAAAAATCCCGAAAATTGGGGCGTTACAACTCTACCCTCTTTAAAGAAATTTCGTCATCGAAATTTACCTGATTCAAGAAAATGAGGGTACTATTTTCGCATCGCCTCCTATGGCTCCCAAGTAGCTTTCTCTCTACCATGATTACGCTAGAGTACCTTTACCAATGGAACTGACTTCCTTCTTAGAACCTTAACATCACGATCCAGTATCTGCACAGGCTCTTCCTCGAAAGTCAAATCAGGCTGCACTTCAATCTCTGCAACTGGCACGACATGAGTAGGGTCAGAACGATAACGCCTTAACATGAAGACGTGAAAAACATTGTGAATCTTGTCTAACTCCGGAGGTAATTCCAATTGGTAAGCCACTAGACCTACTCGCTTAAGAACCGGATAAGGCCCAATGAACCGCGGACTCAACTTGCCCTTCTTACAAAACCTTAATATCTTCTTCCAAGGTGAAACCTTTAAGAAGACCATATCACCCACAGAGTACTCAATCTCCTTACGCTTCATATCTACATTCGACTTTTCCTATCAGATGCTTCTTTTAACCCATCTCTGATTATTCTGACTTTATCTTTAGTATCCGCTATCAACTCTGGTCCAAGAACCCGTCGTTCTTCCAATTCAGTCCAACAACTAGGTGTATGACACCCACGTCCATACAGCGCTTCATATGGTGCCATTCGAATACTCGCCTGATAATTGTTGTTATACGCAAATTCTGCCAACGACAAGTAATCTTCCCAACTACCTCGGAAGTCAATAACACATCCCCTCAACATGTCTTCCAAAATCAAAATAACCCATTCCGACTGACCATCAGTCTGAGGATGAAAAGCCGTGCTGAAGGTCAATCGCGTTCCCAATGCCTCATGCAACTTTTGCTAGAACCGAGATGTGAACCTAGGATCCCGATCAGAAATAATTGAAACTGGGACTTCATGAAGTCGCACAATCTCCGCCACGTACAATTTTGCTAGCTTCTGAAGTGAATAATCAGTGCGGACAGGTATGAAATGAACATATTTGGTCAACCTATCCACAATCACCCAAACCGAGTCCTTCTTCGTCGGTGTCAAGGGTAGCCCACTCACAAAGTCCATGGTTACCCTCTCCCACTTCCAAAGTGGTATCTTCACTGGCTGCAAAAGTCTGGAAGGTAGTTGATGCTCAGCTTTCACTTGCTGGAATGTCATACATTTCCTCACAAATTCTGTTACTTCTCATTTAAGCCCAAGCCAGCAATACAATACTCGCAAGTCATGATACAACTTATTCCCTCCAGGATGCATAGCACAAAGTCCTCCATGGGCTTCTTTCAGTATCGACTGCCTTAAATCAGAGTCCTTCGGAATGCAAACTCTCCCTCAAAAACACAGAACTCCTTCACTATTCAACCCAAACTCAAAAGTTTCCCCTTCCTTAACTTACTGGAATCGAGCAATCAAAGACTCATCCCTCAACTGCTTTTCCTTAATCTGGTCCACCCAGGTTGGCTTTACTTGCAACTCAGCCAACAGACTGCCATCATCATACAGACTCAAACGAGCAAACATTACTCTCAGATCATATACAGCTCTACGGCTTAGGGCATCGGCTACCACATTAGCCTTGCCTGGGTGATACTCAATCGAACAGTCATAATCCTTAAGCAACTCTATCCATATCCGTTGCTTAAGGTTCAACTCCTTCTGATTCAGCAAGTACAAGGTTCAACTCCTTCTGAGTCAACAAGTACTTGAGACTCTTATGATCCATGTATATGACACACCTTTCTCCGTACAAGTAGTGTCTCCAAATATTAAGTGTAAAGATTACTGCTGCCAATTCTAAATCGTGAGTAGGATAGTTCGCTTCGTGAGGCTTAAGCTATCGCGATGCATAAGTAACCACCTTACCCTCTTGCATCAACACACAACCCAAACCCACATGTGATGCGTCACTATACACGGTAAAATCTGTGACAGCCCTAAAGTGACCCTAGTCAGAAAGCAGTTTCGGGACCGCTAAACCGAGTCACCAAATTATTTGAATATGATATTTATTGTCTAAAATATGTGATTATGAATGTGTGAAAGTTTTAAGCTTCGATTTAGTAAATTGCATGTGAATTTAGTCAATAAGACTTATGTGTGACACTTTTGAAATGTGATAGGTTAATCTATAAGGATCTATTAGTGCATGTAATCAAAAGGGTGGACTTGCATGTCAATTTTTCCCCCCTAATTAGTAGTGGCCGGCCATGAGCATGAGGGTGGACAAAATGTTATGGCTAAAAAACATGTCATGAACATGTTGGGTTAATGCTTTATGTTAGGAATAATAAAATAAAGAACATGGGCAATAAAATATTAGTGTTAGTAGGAGGAGAAACAAAAAAATGTGTGTGGTTGTTCCTCCATTGTGCCGTACCTAGAAGAAAAAAAAAAGGAAAAAAAGGCTTCATCCTCTTTGTTCTTCTTGACCAAAAAATCAAAGGAAGAAGAAAGGAGTTTTCTTGCTTCATGTTCGATTGGTTGGTGTTTAGGAGGAGGTATGTTTGATGATGTTCCATGAGATGCATGCATGTTTTAGTTGTTAGCTTGAGTTCTACCTAGCCCATGGTCTAAATCTTGCTATGTGATGGAGATGACACTCGGCCATGGATGTATCATTCTTGCTTGGTGTTGATGTTGTGTTGATGAGATATCAAGTTATTTTTGTGACCCAAGTTGAGATTTGGATTTTGGAATGAGGAAGGTTTTCGGCTATGGTAATTATAAGGGTGATGGATGTTGTTTCATGCTAAATCTAGATGAACAATGTTAGTGCTTATATCTCGATATTTATGAGTTTCTTTCTTGGTTTTACCTCAAACCCATGAAGTATTTTTAATTGGTGTTGTTAGAGGTTTCGGTCATGGGATTATAAGCTTGTTAGTTTTGATGGTGAAATTTATGCCTTGTAAGGGTAAATGGTTCAAAGGAACATTCGGCAATGATGTAAAAATTATGGTGAAGTGATGTTAAATGCTTTGAATATTGAGTATATATATATTGTTATAAGTTGAATTTAAGGTTGGCTAAATTGTCTTTGTCATTGCCGAATGTGTGTATAGTTAAAGAGAATTTGTTTAAGTGCTTAGTTAATTGATATTGAGTTAATGATATGTGTATTCGATCATAAAGTTGCACATGAGGAAATGTTAGATTAATGGTATTAAATTGCTTAATGTGATTAAAAATGCGTATGACCATTTTGTATTTGAGCTAAAGGTGCCCATATGACCTATCAAATTCATTGTCATATTCGACCATAAGCTGGCATAATGAGACTTTAATAAGTTAAATTTGTTTGAATTAGCTCAAGAGCTTAGAGGACCAAAGTTGGATAAGGGAAAGGAAAAAGTGATTGAATAGCCGCCGAAATCGTTCGACCACATCCGAGGTAAGTTTTCGAGTAATGGAACTTAGATTATGATTCGATTAGATCATGTTTTAAGCAAATCAATATCATGCTCTTGTATGTAGCTATTGAGCCGAAAATGATAATGCTTGATAAGTGACTTGTGTTTGAATTCTAGTTATGAAAATGAAATATAGATGTGTCATGATTTACTGATATGTGCATGGATATTCGGATGATAACCGGGCTAAGTCCCGAAGGCATTTGTGCTAGTGACTAATTCCGGGCTAAGTCCCGAAGGCATTTGTACGAGTTACTATATCCGGGCTAAGTCCCGAAGGCATTTGGGCGAGTTACTATAACCGGGCTAAGTCCCGAAGGCATTTGAGCAAGTAGTTATATTCGGCTAAATCCCGAAGATGCTTGGGTTTGGAAGTGAGCAAGCTTGCTGTAAATTTCAAATTAACACGCTCATAAAATCCAAACGATGAGGTATGTTTCGTATATGCATCGGAAAAGTCGATTCGTTTTAAATAGCATTCGTTCAATTGATTAAAGAATTTTCGGCCTTTAGTTAGGTTTGATACCTTGTGAATGAAAATATTGATTGAAGCGTGAAGTAAGTATGTTTATGAGAATGTGCATATATGAAGTTATCCATTTAGCCATATGAATGTTATACCTTAGCCGAAACTAATTTCATTATTCAAAACTTACTAAGCATTAAATGCTTACTCCGTTTCTTTGATTCTCTGGTTTATAGATTTTGGTTCGTCAGCTATCGGACTCGGGATTGTCGAAGTCGAAGTCGTCCACACTATCAAAGCCCTTTTGGTACACTTTTGGTTGAACTCTGAAAATGGCATGTATAGGACTACCCTTTTTGTTGTTGGTCATGTACCCTTTGGTTTTGTATAAATTTGGATAGCCATGCGAAAATGGCTTATATACACTTTGAGCATAGCATTATAATCGTCTTGTATGTTGTTCATTGAGAGGAATGGAAATGTTTGGTAATGATTAGCCATTGGGAATGGTTAATTATGATTATTTTGATGCTATGTATCACAAACTCTAGTTGATTCATGGAAAACCATGAAATAGGTAAGGTTTACCTTAAAAACAGATGCTGACAGCAGCAGTGGTGTGGATTTGAAAAATCACTAAAAATAGTAAGAATGGAATTAAATAGTGAATAAATTATGTAATTGAACCTTGATGAATCTATTTTTTTAGGGAAGTAATGAAACGATCATATGAATAGTATTTTATGAGATTTTAAAGTTTTTGTGAAACAGGGCCAGAGCAGTTTCTGGATTCCCTGTTCGGACTTAGGAAATTCATTATAAATTAACCAGAGATAGTTAGAAGTCATGACATATATGTATAGATTCCTTTTCGAGTCTAGTTTCTTTAGAAACAACGGCATAAGTATTGAAGCCCTGTACAGGGAGATATATAAGTCGTAATGCATGAAGGTCAGAGCAGTCGAACCCTGAAACAGGGGAGACTTTAACTAATAAACTGTACTAATTGGTCCGACCAAAAATTATAGAAAAAAAATTTTTAGATGGATATATGAGTCTAGTTTCAGGGAAAATTTATGAAACTGATTTTCGAGTTTTGAAACTCAAGGTATGATTTTTAAGGTGACAGTGACGCAGTTAGCCAGCTAGTCTGGAAATTTTTTAAAATAGACTGTAAAAATAAGGGAATTAAGCCTGTTAACCCCTCGTGTCCGACTCCGGCAACGGTCTCGGGTACGGGGTGTTACAAAATCCTTCCTAGACTCCGGCTGAATTAATACAGGTGCCTCAGTCCGAACTTCCTTCAATTTCTCAAAAGCTTCCTGCTACTTCTCGGTCCAATCAAACGGTGCTCCTTTCCTTATAAGCTTTGTCAATGGTGCTACCAACACAAAAAAACCTTCCACAAACCTTCTGTAGTACCCTGCCAAACCCAGGAAACTCTAAATTTCTGACACCGACCTAGGTGGCTTCCACTCCAGAATCGCTTCAATCTTTTGAAAGTCCACCTTGATCCTCTCAGTAGAGACAACATGACCTAAGAAGGCTACCTCCCTCAACCAGAATTCACACTTACTGAATTTCGCATAAAGTTCCTTCTCCCTCAACACTTGCAGCACAATGCGGAGATGCTCAACATGCTTCTCTTCGATTTCAGAATATACCAGAATATCGTCAATAAAAACGACTACAAATCAATCCAAAAATGGTTGGAATACATGATTCATCAGATTCATGAATGCTCCAGGAGTGTTCGTCAGTCCAAATGGCATAACCAAAAACTCGTAATGACCATACCGAGTCCTGAATGCTATCTTATGAATATCTACCTACTTGACCCTTAACTGATGATATCCGGATCGAAGATCAATCTTGGAGAATACCGAAGCTTCTCTAAGTTGGTCAAACAGATCGTCGATTCTTGGCAGAGGGTACTTATTCTTAATCATCAGTTTGCTCAACTGTCGATAATCGATGAACATCCGCATCGTCCCATCCTACTTTTTCACAAACAACACCGATGCTCCCCACGAAGACACACTCGGCCTAATAAAACCTCTATCCAACAACTCTTGAATCTATGCTTTCAGCTCCACTAACTCCTTTGGTGCCATCCTGTATGGTGCGATGGACATTGGTGCCGTTCCAGGCAACAAGTCAATTCCAAACTCGACTTCTCGGTTTGGAGGCAATCCTAGAAGCTTTTCTGGAAAAACATCTTGGAACTCCTTAACGGTTCTAACTTTATCCACCGTCAGACCCTCAGTCTCTGACTGACTTACAAATGCCAAATGAGCCTCACAACCCTTATGAATCCACTTCTCGGCTCTCAATGTCGACACCACATTGGACAAATAATCCCTTCGCTCACCTATCGACATAACCTCCTCACCCTGCGCGGTCTTTAACACCATTTGCTTAGCTGCACAGTCCAGAGTTGCCCTATGCTTAACTAGCCAGTCCATTCCTAGAATGAGTTCAAATTCTTTGAACGGTAACTCCATCAAGTCTCCACAGAATATTTTACCCTAAGTTTCTAAAGGCACGTCTCTATGCAGTTTGTCTACCCTAACCGAGTGGCCTAAAGGACTTAGTACCGATACCCCTGTGACAGCCCTAATGTGACCCTAGTCAGAAAGTGGTTTCGGGACCACAAAACCGAGTCATAAAAATAATTAATTGTTATATTGTATGCTTATTATGTGTGTACATGCATATGTGGAAGTTTCATTCCCTAATTTTGCCAATTGCATGAGGAATTATTAAATAGGGATCAACATGAGACATGGTGAAATATGATAGGCTAATTTTAAAGGGCTTATTAGTGCATGTCAACACAAGGGTGGACTTGCATGTCAAATTGCCCAATTCCCTTATAGTGGCCGGCCAAGATAGATTGATGATGGGCAATATATTTGTTTGAATTAGATATTATAATAAGAAATTGGGTTATTGGAGATAAAATAAATTAAAGAAAGGAATTAAAAAGGAAAAAGATGAAGGAAAAATCACGAAATAGGCATAGTCTGCTTTAGTAACAGATGCTGATAGCAGCAGTGTTGTGAGATTGAAAAATCACTAAAAATAGTGGAAATATAATTAAATAATGAATAAATTAGGTAATCGAAGCTTGATGAGCCTATTTTCATATGGAAGAAACGAAACGACCATATGAACTTTATGTTAGGAGATAATTAAATTCTTGTGAAACAGTGCCAGAGCGATTTCTGGATCCCCTGTTATGACTTAGAAAATTCACCGTAAATTTTATCGAGATAATTAGAGGTCGTATTTTATATGTACATATTTTTTATCGAGTCTAGTTTCATTAGAGACAAACGGCATAGGCATTGAAGCCCTTTACAGGGAGATATTTAAATCGTAAGGTACAGAGGTCAGTGTAGTTGAACCTTGAAACAGGGGAAACTTTAACAATTAAACTGTACTAATTGGCCCATCCAAAAATTCTACAAAAATTCCACCATATAGATATATGAGTCTAGTTTCGGAGAAAATTTATGGAATTGGATTTCAAGTTTCAGAACTCAAAATATGATTTTTAAAGCGACCACGATACAGTAGCCAGCTTGCCTAGAACAAAAAAAATATTGGGGGAAATAAATGAAGTAAGCCGGTAACACCTCGTGTTCGATTTCCGGTAATGGCCATGAGTTCGGGGTGTTACATTTTGATTGGTATCAGAGCTATGGTTTAGTCGGTTCTAGGACTACCATAGCGCGTATGAGTCTAGCTATACATGCCTTAATGTTAGTGCTTAGTAATGTGATGACTTCTGACGGTTAAAATTTTTGTTTTGATTAGTAAATGGAACCCGGGGTAGAGAGACCCTTAGCGGATGACGTTGAAAGTGTAGCGGCTGCTCCTGCGCAAGGGACACCACCTGTTGAACCTCAGTCATCTGCAAATAATCAAGATGAGGGGGCAAAACAAGCCTTCTTCACCATGATGAATGAGTGGGTCGCGCAATATGCCCGAACCAATCCGGCTGTCCAACCATTCCCGAATTTGAATAATCCACCCCAAGAGCCCGTAATGCCATCAGTTACTGATCCTGTGAGGCTGAGTAAACCACCTGTAGACTTGATTAGGAAGCGCGGGGCTGAGGAGTTCAAGGCCGTAGTTACTGATGATGCCGAAAGGGCCGAGTTCTGGCTTGATAACACCATTCGGGTGTTTGATGAATTGTCATGCACACCCGATGAATGTCTAAAGTGTGCTATATCCTTGTTGTGAGACTCAGCTTACTATTGGTGGAGGACTTTGATTTCCATAGTCCCAAACGAATGAGTTACTTGAGATTTCTTTCAAACGGAATTTCGAAAGAAATATATTAGTCAACGGTTCATCGATCAAAAGCGTAAGGAATTCTTGGAACTCAAGCAAGGCCGTATGACAGTATCTGAATACGAACATGAGTTCGTAAGACTCAGTCGGTATGCTCGGGAGTGTGTGGCTGATGAGGTTGCTATGTGCAAGAGATTTGAAGAAGGATTGAATGAAGATTTAAAGCTACTAGTGGGTATTTTGGAGATAAAAGAGTTCGTAACACTAGTTGAACGAGCCTGCAAGGTGGAAGAACTTGGAAAGGAGAAGAAGAAGGCTGAATTTGAAGCTAGAGACTATCGTAAAAGATCGACGGGTAAAGCTCCGTTCTCGGCTGTAAAGAAGTTCAGGGAGGACACTAATAAATCGAGGATGACTACGGGAATTTCCATTAGAGCACGACCATCGACGGGCTCCCGAGCTACTTCAGTAGCTAGTGTGGGCAATAATCGTCAAGAGAAACCTGAATGCCCCCAATGTGGAAGACGACACATAGGTGAATGTTGGGGTAAGTCTACTAACAGGGCCTGTTACGGATGGGTTCGAAGGACCACTTCATTAGAGATTGCACGGAGCTTGATGAGAAGAATAAGATGCAAGGTGCAAGACCTAGTGGAATGACAGCTAGAGGTAGACCACCGAGAATTTCAGGAGGTAGGGGTGGTAGTCAGAGAGGGGCCTCTGATACGGCTGTTCGAATCGAGACCCGTACTCCTGCTAGAGCATATTCCATTCGCGCACGAGAGGAGGCATCCTCCCCTGATGTTATCACTGGTACTTTCACTCTCTTTGATACTAGTGTGATTGCATTGATTGACCCTGGCTCTACTCATTCATACGTATGTGAAACCTTAGCATCCAGTAAGACTCTACCTGTCGAGTCTACTGAGTTCGTAATTCGAGTGTCAAACCCTTTGGGTCAATACGTACTTGTTGATAAAGTATGTAAGAGATGCCCTCTAATAATTCGAGAATCCTGTTTTCCAGCCGATTTGATGCTTTTACCGTTTGACGAATTCGATGTTATTCTGGGTATGGATTGGTTGACCGTACATGATGCAGTGGTGAACTGTAAAAGGAAAACCATTGATTTGAGGAGTACAAATAATGAAGTAGTCCAAGTTGAGTCTACTGATTTAAAGGGAGTACCAGCGATAATATCTTCAATGACCGCTCAGAGATATGTGAAAAAGGGGTGTGAAACATACCTTGCGTATGTATTTGATAGCAAAGAGACGGAAAGGAAACTTGAATCAGTACCAGTGGTCTGCGAGTATTCAGATGTTTTTCCTGAAGAGTTACCGGGGTTGCCACCGGTTCGAGAGGTGGAATTCGGCATCGAAATTGTACCTGGTACCACGCCAATCTCAATAGCCCCATATCGTATGGCATTGACAGAATTAAAGGAGCTGAAGGTTCAATTGCAAGAATTGACTGATAGAGGTTTCGCTTGACCGAGTTTTTCTCCATGGGGCGCACCAGTACTGTTCGTGAAAAAGAAGGATGGAACCATGAGATTGTGCATCGACTATCGTCAGTTGAATAAAGTGACAATAAAGAATAAATATCCGTTGCCACGTATTGATGATTTGTTTGATCAATTGAAGGGAGCCTCAGTGTTTTCAAAGATAGATTTGAGATCTGGTTATTATCAGTTGAGGGTTTGAGACTCGGACATACCCAAAACTGCTTTTAGAACGAGGTACGGTCACTACGAATTCTTAGTGATGCCGTTTGGGCTCACTAATGCTGTAACACCCCGAACTCATGGCCGTTACCGGAAATCGAACACGAGGTGTTACCGGCTTACTTCATTTATTTCCCCCTATATTTTTTTTTGTTCCAGGCAAGCTGGCTACTGTATCGTGGTCGCTTTAAAAATCATATTTTGAGTTCTGAAACTCAAAATCCAATTCCGTAAATTTTCCCCGAAACTAGACTCATATATCTATATGGTGAAATTTTTGTAGAATTTTTGGTTGGGCCAATTAGTACAGTTTATTTGTTAAAGTTTCTCCTGTTTCAAGGTTCGACTACACTGACCTCTGTACCTTACGATTTAAATATCTCCCTGTAAAGGGATTCAATGCCTATGCCGTTTGTCTCTAATGAAACTAGACTCGATAAAAAATCTGTACATATAAGACACAACCTCTAATTATCTTGATAAAATTTACGGTGAATTTTCTAAGTCATAACAGGGGATCCAGAAATCGCTCTGGCACTGTTTCACAAGAATTTAATTATCTCCTAACATAAAGTTCATATGGTCGTTTCGTTTCTTCCATGTGAAAATAGACTCATCAAGCTTCGATTACCTAATTTATTCATTATTTAATTCCATTTCTACTATTTTTAGTGATTTTTCAATCTCACAACACTGCTGCTGTCAGCATCTGTTACTAAAGCAGACTATGCCTATTTCGTGATTTTTCCTTGATCTAACTAATAATTCATCATACATGTCACAATTTATGACCATGACTAGCCATGCCAAAGACTAATCATCACTGAGCATCTCTCCACTACACTATTACCAAATCATGAATTTAACACCGAAAATAAATTAGCCATGACATATGGCGTAATAATCGAGTAGACCTCAACCAATACTCAACCACAACCGAATTACCAAGACTTGTGACCAAGCATCATAGAACCAAATCCAAACGAATATTTATGCCATTTTCGCATGGCTAAAAGTTTACATACCAAATTTCAAACAAAACATAATAGCCTATACATGCCGAAATGTTCTCCTAGACCAACTAAGAAGAAAGTACCAAAAGTTGCTAGCCGGTGTGATGACTTCGATGACGGTCCCGAGCACGGCAAAAAGACGAGTCCAAGAAACCTAAAATAGGTGACAAGCAAACACCGAATGAGTATATAACTCAGTAAGCCATAAGCATTCCACAACCATCCATTAATAAAATTATCACAACAGGAAACAATGAAATGAGGCTAAGTACTCCATCCATACCGAACTATACCATAGTTCCTTAAACCTTACGGTTCAATCTCATACCAAGTCCTACATTGACATTTCATACATCATTTTATTTTCGTTACAATCATACAATTAAACGACCTTTCACCTATTCCACGATGAACCTTATGTACGTGACTTCAACTATAATCATCACATAGGTTCAAAACTTACCAAGCTCAACTCCAAATATAAACATAGCGCCTATTAGCCATGAACTCAAGGTACTTACCTTTTCCGCTGTCCAAAATCGACTCGGTAAAGTCGCACCCTTAATGTAAATAATTTATAGAAAATATATAGTGGGTTCGCACACATAGTGCTTAATAATCAACCGCGCACACTTAGTGCCATGTACTTTAAACTCGCACACTTAGTGCCATGCATTTCAAGTTCGCACACCTAGTGCCAATCTCACAACCGTGAACACTTATTGCCCGCACACTTAGTGCCGAAAACCAGCCACTCTATATGCTTCACTTCCTTTTTACATTCGACAATTTCATCTCTACATACATATACATTTGTATACATTTCATCTCATTAAACACAATTGCATAGGTATTACGATCATTTAAATCAATACCAAAGATATGCTTAATGACTTACCTTGTGTTAGGTAAAATAGTTCCAAGTCGGCTACTCGATGACCTTCGATTTTCCCTTGTTGGACGCCTCTCCTTTAGGATCTTGAGCTTAAACAAATAAATTAACTCATTTAACCGCTTTGCTACATATATTGGTATCCACATTTTAATGATTTTATGACATACGAAACGACATGGTAAAATTTTCATCTTGCTACCTTATGTTCTTAGCTATTCGGCTAATAACCTTATGCAATTACCATACTATCAATAATCTAATCACGCATGCATATGCATACTTGGACATTCGGTAATCACCTTTGCTAATTTTAAACTCAACATCACATAAGCTCCCAAGTGATGGCCGAATATGTATATCTACACTATCACCTATAATTCATCTAATCACAAAATTTCATCTCATGAACACTTGACCCATTTTTTTTACCCCATATGGCCGAATGCTTCATTTGTTACCCAACTAACCATTCAACAACTTCAACCTCATTACCACCCTTTTATGCCTAATTATCTAAGTCAAGATAAAATCATCAACATGCCTAACTATAGCCGAATGTGCAACATTAATCTATCATTTCCATTTCATTTGACACTTAACATTTACCACATATCGATTCACCAAACTCTTCATCTATTCATGCTCTCATATTCGGTCACCCATACCTATACTAACCATATAACTAATTAATCCTAGGGTTAAACACAAGTACAATATTTAAGCACCATGGCCGAACCTTCATGAAGTTGCTAAGACCCATCATTTCTACTCCTCACACACTCTCACATCCAATCCTTTTTATTAAACACTCAAGCTCAATCATCTTCATGCCTCATCACCACAACACATCAAAACACCAACCAAGAAAGACAACACCCATGGCCGAATATCATCTCCATCAATAGCAAAAATTGAAACCATGGGCTAGGTAGAACTTAAACTAACAACTAAAAACATGCATGAATTTCAAAAAAAATAACATCAAACATACCTCAACCTAAGTACAAGCATGGCCGAACTTCTTCACCTTTCTTTCCCTCACTCACGGCAATTGTAACAAGGAAAAGGATGAACACTCCTTCTTCCTCCCTTATTTTATTCATCTTTTTCCTTTTTAATTCCTTTCTTTAATTTATTTTATCTCCAATAACCCAATTTCTTATTATAATATCTAATTCAAACAAATATATTGCCCATCATCAATCTATCTTGGCCGGCCACTATAAGGGAATTGGGGAATTTGACATGCAAGTCCACCCTTGTGTTGACATGCACTAATAAGCCCTTTAAAATTAGCCTATCATATTTCACCATGTCTCATGTTGATCCCTATTTAATAATTCCTCATGCAATTGGCAAAATTAGGGAATGAAACTTCCACATATGCATGTACACACATAATAAGCATAGAATATAACAATTAATTATTTTTATGACTCGGTTTTGTGGTCCCGAAACCACTTTCCGACTAGGGTCACATTAGGGCTGTCACAAATACCCCCGCGGTATTTATGGATTTAATGAATCGAGTTTTCAAGCCATACCTGGATCGGTTTGTGGTTGTGTTTATGATGATATTTTAGTTTATTCACAAGGTGAAGCTGAACATGCCGAGCATTTGGGACTAGTATTACAGATTTTATGAGACAAGCAGTTATACGCAAAATTCAGTAAATGTGAATTTTGGTTGAGAGAGGTTAGCTTTTTGGGACACGTGGTGTCCGCATCGGGTGTCAGAGTGGACCCGAACAAAATTTCGGCCATACTCGATTGGAAACCTCCAAGGAATGTTACTGAAGTTAGGAGCTTTTTGGGACTTGCCGGATACTACCGACATTTTGTAAAGGGCTTTTCGATGATAGCTGCACCGTTGACAAAACTAATTCAAAAAGATGTTGAGTTCGAATGGTCAGAACACTGTCAGGAAAGTTTCGATCGACTAAAAACCTATTTAACCGAGGCCCCAGTGCTAGTACAGCCGGAGTCCGGCAAGGAGTTTGTTATTTACAGTGATGCATCCTTGCTTGGGCTAGGTTGTGTGTTGATGCAAGAAGGTCGAGTTGTGGCTTACGCGTCGAGACAATTAAAGCCGCATGAGAGAACTATCTGACCCATGACCTTGAATTAGCAGCCATAGTGTTCGCCTTGAAAATATGGTGACATTATTTGTTTGGAGAGAGGTGTCATATTTATTCGGACCACAAGAGTCTTAAATATTTGATGACTCAAAGAGATCTAAATCTGCGACAAAGACGTTGGCTTGAGTTGTTGAAAGACTATGAACTTGTCATTGATTATCACCCGGGGAAGGCTAACGTGGTGGCCGATGCTTTGAGTCGTAAAGCACTGTTTGCTTTGAGAGCGATGGATGCTCACCTATCCGTTTCGCCCGATGAGGTGCTAGTAGTTGAATTAGAGGCCAAACCATTATTAATTCATCAAATACTTGAATCCCAGAAAGTCGACGCTGAATTGGTCGCTAAACGAGCTGAATGTACCTCGAATGAGGAATCGGAGTTTCGGATTGACAACAATGATTGCTTGACGTTCAAGGGTCGATTATGTGTTCCAAGAAATTCGGAACTTATTTCGATGATTTTGAATGAGGCTCATAGTGGCTGAATGTCTATCCACCCGAGTAGTACTAAAATGTACAACGATCTGAAACGTCAATTTTGGTGGCCGGGTATGAAACGAGACATTTCTGAATTTGTTTCAAGGTGTTTGATATGTCAACAAGTAAAAGCGGAACATCAAGTGCCATCGGGATTACTTCAGCCAATCATGATACCCGAATGGAAATGGGATCGAGTGACAATGGACTTTGTATCTGGGTTACCTTTGACTCAGAGTAAGAAAGACTCGATCTGGGTTATTGTTGATAGATTGACCAAGTCTGCTTATTTTATCCCTGTCCGTACAGATTTTTCGCTCGATAAATTGGCAGAATTATACATCTCCCAAATTGTTCGATTGCATGGGGTACCTATTTCTATCGTGTCGGATAGAGACCCAAGATTTACATCGCGATTTTGGAAGAAGTTACAAGAAGCGTTGGGTACTAAGATGCAGTTTAGCACCGCATTTCATCCCCAGACTGATGGCCAATCTGAACGAATAATTCAGATACTCGAGGATATGTTGAGATGTTGCGTCTTAGAGTTTTGTGGTTCATGGGAAAGATATTTGCCTTTGATTGAATTTGCTTATAACAATAGCTTTCAATCAAGCATTAAGATGGCACCTTACGAGGCTTTATACGGTCACAAGTGCCGTACCCCATTATTTTGGACTGAACTTAGTGAATGTAAAATCTTTGGGGTTGATTTGATTAAGGATGCTGAGCAGAAAGTTCGAGTAATTCGTGAAAGTTTGAAAGCCGCTTCGGATCGTCAAAAGTCGTATGCGGATTTAAGGAGAAAAGACATTGAATATCAGGTTGGGGACAAGGTATTTCTCAAAGTTTCACCCTGGAAGAAGGTGCTTAGATTTGGCCGTAAGGGCAAATTGAGTCTGAGGTTCATCGGTCGGTATGAAGTATCCGAACGAGTTGGGCCAGTCGCATACCGGTTAATTTTACCCCCTGAGCTTGAAAAGATTCACAACGTTTTCCATGTCTCGATGCTTCGACGATATAGGTCCGACGCGTCGCATGTAATCACTCCATCTGAGATCGAGATTCAGCCTAACTTGAGTTATGAAGAAGAACCGATTCGCATTTTGATGCGTGAAGTAAAAAAGTTGCGAAATAAGAAAATCCCATTAGTGAAGGTGTTGTGGCATAAACACGGAATTGAAGAAGCCACTTGGGAACTTGAGGACTCTATGAAGGATCGATATCCAAAATTGTTCACCGGTAAGATTTTCGGGGACGAAAATTTCTTATGTGGGGGAGAGTTGTGACAGCCCTAATGTGACCCTAGTCGGAAAGTGGTTTCGGGACCACAAAGCCGAGTCATAAAAATAATTAATTGTTATTTTCTATGCTTATTATGTGTGTACACGCATATGTGGAAGTTTCATTCCCTAATTTTGCCAATTGCATGAGGAATTATTAAATAGGGATCAACATGAGACATGGTGAAATTGATAGGCTAATTTTAAAGGGCTTATTAGTGCATGTCAACACAAGGGTGGACTTGCATGTCAAATTGCCCAATTCCCTTATAGTGGCCGGCCAAGATAGATTGATGATGGGCAATATATTTGTTTGAATTAGATATTATAATAAGAAATTGGGTTATTGGAGATAAAATAAATTAAAGAAAGGAATTAAAAAGGAAAAAGATGAATAAAATAAGGGAGGAAGAAGGAGTGTTCATCCTTTTCCTTGTCACAATTGCCGTGAGTGAGGGAAAGAAAGGTGAAGAAGTTCGGCCATGCTTGTACTTAGGTTTAGGTATGTTTGATGTTATTTTTTTTTGAAATTCATGCATGTTTTTAGTTGTTAGTTTAAGTTCTACCTAGCCCATGGTTTAAATTTTTGCTATTGATGGAGATGATATTCGGCCATGGGTGTTGTCTTTCTTGGTTGGTGTTTTGATGTTGTGGTGATGAGGCATGAAGATGATTGAGCTTGAGTGTTTAATAAAAAGGATTGGATGTGAGAGTGTGTCAGGAGTAGAAATGATGGGTCTTAGCAACTTCATGAAGGTTCGGCCATGGTGTTTAAATATTGTACTTGTGTTTAACCCTAGGATTAATTAGTTATATGGTTAGTATAGGTATGGGTGACCGAATATGAGAGCATGAATAGATGAAGAGTTTGGTGAATCGATATGTGGTAAATGTTAAGTGTTAAATGAAATGGAAATGATAGATTAATGTTGCACATTCGGCTATAGTTAGGCATGTTGATGATTTTATCTTGACTTAGATAATTAGGCATAAAAGGGTAGTAATGAGGTTGAAGTTGTTGAATGGTTAGTTGGGTAACAAATGAAGCATTCGGCCATATGGGGTAAAAAAAAATGGGTCAAGTGTTCACGAGATGAAATTTTGTGATTAGATGAATTATAGGTGATAGTATAGATATACATATTCGGCCATCACTTGGGAGCTTATGTGATGTTGAGTTTAAAATTAGCAAAGGTGATTACCGAATGTCCAAGTATGCATATGCATGTGTGATTAGATTATTGATAGTATGGTAATTGCATAAGGTTATTAGCCGAATAGCTAAGAACATAAGGTAGCAAGATGAAAATTTTACCATGTCGTTTCGTATGTCATAAAATCATTAAAATGTGGATACCAATATATGTAGCAAAGCGGTTAAATGAGTTAATTTATTTGTTTAAGCTCAAGATCCTAAAGGAGAGGCGTCCAACAAGGGAAAATCGAAGGTCATCGAGTAGCCGACTTGGAACTATTTTACCTAACACAAGGTAAGTCATTAAGCATATCTTTGGTATTGATTTAAATGATCGTAATACCTATGCAATTGTGTTTAATGAGATGAAATGTATACAAATGTATATGTATGTAGAGATGAAATTGTCGAATGTAAAAAGGAAGTGAAGCATATAGAGTGGCTGGTTTTCGGCACTAAGTGTGCGGGCAATAAGTGTTCACGGTTGTGAGATTGGCACTAGGTGTGCGAACTTGAAATGCATGGCACTAAGTGTGCGAGTTTAAAGTACATGGCACTAAGTGTGCGCGGTTGATTATTAAGCACTATGTGTGCGAACCCACTATATATTTTCTATAAATTATTTACATTAAGGGTGCGACTTTACCGAGTCGATTTTGGACAGCGGAAAAGGTAAGTACCTTGAGTTCATGGCTAATAGGCTCTATGTTTATATTTGGAGTTGAGCTTAGTAAGTTTTGAACCTATGTGATGATTATAGTTGAAGTCACGTACATAAGGTTCATCGTGGAATAGGTGAAAGGTCGTTTAATTGTATGATTGTAACGAAAATAAAATGATGTATGAAAGGTCAATGTAGGACTTGGTATGAGATTGAACCGTAAGGTTTAAGGAACTATGGTATAGTTCGGTATGGATGGAGTACTTAGCCTCATTTCATTGTTTCCTGTTGTGATAATTTTATTAATGGATGGTTGTGGAATGCTTATGGCTTACTGAGTTATATACTCATTCGGTGTTTGCTTGTCACCTATTTTAGGTTTCTTGGACTCGTCTTTTTGCCGTGCTCGGGACCGTCATCGAAGTCATCACACCGGCTAGCAACTTTTGGTACTTTCTTCTTAGTTGGTCTAGGAGAACATTTCGGCATGTATAGGCTATTATGTTTTGTTTGAAATTTGGTATGTAAACTTTTAGCCATGCGAAAATGGCATAAATGTTCGTTTGGATTTGGTTCTATGATGCTTGGTCACAAGTCTTGGTAATTCGGTTGTGGTTGAGTATTGGTTGAGGTCTACTCGATTATTACGCCATATGTCATGGCTAATTTATTTTCGGTGTTAAATTCATGATTTGGTAATAGTGTAGTGGGGAGATGCTCGGTGATGATTAGTCTTTGGCATGGCTAGTCATGGTCATAAATTGTGACATGTATGATGAATTATTAGTTAGATCAAGGAAAAATCACGAAATAGGCATAGTCTGCTTTAGTAACAGATGCTGACAGCAGCAGTGTTGTGAGATTGAAAAATCACTAAAAATAGTAGAAATGGAATTAAATAATGAATAAATTAGGTAATCGAATCTTGATGAGTCTATTTTCACATGGAAGAAACGAAACGACCATATGAACTTTATGTTAGGAGATAATTAAATTCTTGTAAAACAGTGCCAGAGCGATTTCTGGATCCCCTGTTATGACTTAGAAAATTCACCGTAAATTTTATCAAGATAATTAGAGGTTGTGCCTTATATTTACAGATTCATTATCGAGTCTAGTTTCATTAGAGACAAACGGCATAGGCATTGAATCCCTTTACAGGGAGATATTTAAATCGTAAGGTACAGAGGTCAGTGTAATCGAACCTTGAAACAGGGGAAATTTTAACAAATAAACTGTACTAATTGGCCCAACCAAAAATTCTACAAAAATTCTACCATATAGATATATGAGTCTAGTTTCGGGGAAAATTTACAGAATTGGATTTCGAGTTTCAAAACTCAAAATATGATTTTTAAAGCGACCACGATACAGTAGCCAGCTTGCCTGGAACAAAAAAAAATATAGGGGGAAATAAATGAAGTAAGCCGGTAACACCTCGTGTTCGATTTCCGGTAACGGCCATGAGTTCGGGGTGTTACAACCCCACTCACAGTCTTCTCAGAGTGCACACCCAACAACCCAGATATGGCACATGCAACATACGAATGAGTAGATCCAATATCTATCAAAGCAGTGTACGGCATGCTAGAAATCAAGAACGTACCAGTTATGACGTCGGGTGCATCACCCTCCTCTCAATGACGAGCTGCATACACCAATGCTAGCTGTCGAGCCTCAACATTTTTGACCCCTCAACTAGGTGCTCCTCGACCCTGACCATTTCCAATACCGCCCCTACCTTGTCCACGTCCTCTCGGTGGTTGTGGTCCACCTCTCATTCGTTGAGCAACCCTCCATTCTACAACTTGAACCTGATCTATTTTCTGAGGACAGTCCCTAACTTTATGCTCCATAGATCTGCATCGAAAACAAGCACCAGAACATTTCCTACACTCACCCAAATGTACCTTACCACAGTCCCCACAAACTTGTGGTCTAACAACGTTCATCGAAACTGCTCGAACTGGCTCTTCTACTCTTGCTCTTTTAACATTTGTACTTACACCATCCGAGGGTCTCGAATCCCTCCGAAAATGGTTCTGATCCTTTTCATGATTCTGTCTTTCAGTACGCTTCACCTCCTCAATTATCTTAGCTTTCTCCACCAAAGCAGGAAAGTCACGCTCCCTCTACGGAGCAATTAGCACCCTAAGTTCATCTCTAAGACCATCCTCGAAGCGCACACTACGTTCATACTCTGTAGTGACTATCCCAAAGGCATACTGGTTCAGCCTCAGAAACTCAGGCTCGTACTCAGCAACTGTCTTACCCCCTTGAACCAGATTCAGAAATTCTTTCCTACGGGCATCCACATAACTCTCCCTAACATACTTTCCCTTGAAGGCCGTCTTAAACAGCTCCCAAGTCACCCTGTCAGCTGGGGTCCCATCTCTCATAGTGAGCCACCACTGACAAGCCTCATCTTGTAGCAATGATATGGCTCCTTTCAGCTTCTGCTCTACGGAACAGTCCAAATCATCCATAATTCATTTCGTGGCCTCTAACCAATATTCAGCCACATTCAGGGCTACACCAGATACACCCCTAAAGATCTCCGCTCTATTAGCCCGGAGTCGCTCGAAAATAGATCGTCAAATTTCGTTACCTGTACTTGCCCCGGCAACCCTTTCCAGAACACGAAGCATTGCCTGAGATAGAGCATCATCCTCGGCACCTCGATCATGAGACTCCACTTCTGTTGCCGGTGGTACCAGTGCATCTGCCATCGGCATATGTCCTGAAAAATAAGATCCAACCCGTGTACTACTTCGGCCACGTCCACGGCCCCTTCCACGAGCTGCTCTCGTACTCATGTCGTATTATCTGATTAGGAATTTTATGAATCAATTAAATATTTTAGTGTTTATTACAGATTTTTTATGAACAGACAGTAATTCAGAGTTTTGGTTTTCGCAGAATCGTAGCCTAGCTAGAGTCTTTAGTCTACTTATCAAAAATTCCTACAGTTCCATCATCACCCTAACTAGAGTATCATAATAAGGTTTCAGTACAGGCATATAGCTGATAATTCAGAAACATTCAGAAAAATTCAAAATGATACTTACAGACTTGGGCCGGAAATTTGGTGTGCCACCTACTCAGAATCAAAATTTAGAAAACTGGATGTGCAACCTTTGAAATCATTTATTTGTAGGAAGAAATTCTAAAAATTCCTTTTTAAAAAAAAACCCATTCCACAGCCGAGTTGTTGCAACCTGGCTCTAATACCACTAAATGTAACACCCCAAACCTGGCCCAAGCGTTACGACTGAATCCGGCGTGTCGGATTGAAGCGTTACTAAAAAGACATGTTTTAGCTAAAGTCTTTCTTAGTGTTTAAAGAATATCCTCGTTATAGATTAAAGTGAATAGAAGCTGTGCACCAGGTAGGATGCCAGAAAAAAGGAGGTGAGTCATTTAGACTGCTTAAGTACCTAGCTCTCCACGGATCCAATCTTAGACATGCATACAACCATTGCCACACTTTAATCGAGTTCTTGTTCATGGAAACCGATTCGTTTAAAACCATTTTAAAAGGTTATTAATTTTGAAAACATTTTCATTACGGAAGCTTTGCCATTTTATCACGATATTTTGAAATCAAGTAACCTTTTTAAAATGCGCCCTAGAGCTATTCAAATTCAACAATTACATCAATATCATGCCTAAGCTAACAAAACATACTTAAATAATTAAAAATAATTAAAGCGACCTTATTACGACTTAAAACCCAAAGCAATTAAAGAAAATAAGTACTAATCAAAACACATGAAAAAAACTGAATTTGCAGAACATGTGGCCACTCCGAATCCCTCACAGCCACAAGTCCACTATGGTTGGGGATTACCTGAATGGATGGAAACAAGAGGTGAGTTTGGAAAACTCAATGTATAAAATAACCCAACCGTAGTCCAATTCAGTTCAAACCACAGAAACAGATTAAGTTGGGCCGTAGCCCGATACAGAATTCAGAATGAAGCCCATAGGCCCATAACAGAGACAGAACATATATATCATGTATGCAGAAAACCCAACCATATCCATCCATATATACCCCCGTACCAACCTTACACCATGTGGGGAGACTACTTGACCCACCCATCCACTACACGCCACAGAATTTGCAGCATGGCTGCCAGAACAGATATTGTGACAGAGTCACCAGTTAAAGATATTGTGGCAGAGCGACCAGAACAGATATCTGTGGCATAGCCACCAGAAACAGATAATTGTGGCATAGCCACCAGAACACTTCCTCCATCAATATAACCCATATCCCATGCAATAGATATACATGCCATAGTATACAACATACATAATCCGATTATCGTGCATTTCAAACAAAATTAACCCTAGGGGTATAGTGGTAATTTTGCATACTTAGGGGTATAATGGTAATTGTCATACTTAGGGGTATAATGGTAATTGCTATACTTAGGGGTATTTTAGTAAATTTACTATTTTAGGGTTTCCATGCATATTACAGCCATTGACGTATTGACAAAAACACTTACCTAGCGTTTTTACATAATTGGGCCCGTTGGCCCATTAACCCGTTTTTGGCCCATTAAGCCCAAATATACCGTAGTGCACGAAATTGCGTACTCTGTAATCCTACCGCTTGAGATTACCAGGATTAACAAACAAACCATCTCACGAGCGCTCGTACGCTCGCAAGTGCACAAAATGTCGGCTCTTTGGCATTTTGGCTTTTCGACTTTTACCGATCTAGTCTATAAGTAGGTGTCGTTTACACACCTAATATTTAACGATACATTGGCGATATCCACACACGAGTTGCATACAATTGAGTTATTAAAATGTCAGTCTACATATCAAAAACAAACTACGTACTAGTCCCCTTACCATATTCGGCCAACATAGCCTTAGACCCTAATGTTCTTACCTTTCTGCCGAAATATGGACTAGATCTAGATGTCCAACTGAGTTAGCCTTCAGGTCCATCACTGTACACCCCCTTGTCCATGCTAACGCATACAAAACCAAAAGAAAAAGGCAAAAAATGCCCTTAGTCCCAACGTTAGCCACCCTTTAGGGGTTTCGGCTTTCCTTAAAACATAAGTAACTAGCGAAAGTTGTTCGAATACTTACCAATCATTTTTCTACCAAAAAGAGTGTTCTTATCTATGATATTAATCCCAATCTACCGTAGTTAGAAGAAATAGGTTCAAGTACCCAAAGATTCGGCTTCCTACACCACAGGTATGAAGGTTTCGACTTTTTAAAGAAAAAGGGAAAGGGTTCGGCTATAGCAAGATTCGGCCTCCTAGATGTGAGGGAAATACATGAAGAGAAGAAGAGAAGGAATATGGAAGATTGAGGTTTGGCCAAGGGGTAATCGGCAGCAGGTACTTGGTTTTGAGAGCAAACAGGTATAAAGAATATGAGAGTCGACAAGAAAAAAAAAGTGAAAAGAAGAGGGGAGGAGATTAGAGAATTTGGTTCTTGAAGAAGAGAAGTCGGCACAGGTGTAGAGTGTAGGTTTCGGCTTCTAGCAAAAGAAAGAAAAAGAGAAAACCCAGTCCCGAGAATACAAAAATAATTTGATAGCCACAAGTCCAAATGCCGAAATTCCCCACACTAAATGACCTAGCCGAATTTTCCTATACTAAAGACCCTTGACCGGCCAACTCCTGCTTCTCAAGAGTCCAACATTCGGCCAACACCAAGCTCCTTGATCAGCTCCTAAATTTCCTCCCTTGTCTCTCCTTTATCCGATCCCCTGAACAGCTCAAACTCTTCCTAACAAATTTCCACCTACGTTCCAATACCTACCTTGCCTGTTCACAAAAATAAATACCCTATTTAACTTATCTTGCGACTTGAACCTTGGCTCTCCCTAAACCTCCACACGCCACTTCCCAAACACCTATGTGGCGTCACATGCCACTTTACCACAGATCTTCTTGTGTCGTATTTTACCACCTTTAATTTAAAATCCCACAACGCCAGAACCCTCTCTCTCTAAGATTGAAAATTCAGAAATTGCCTCGAACTAAATTTACTCTTGGGCCTTCTAAAGGCCAACTAACATACTCAGACCTACATCAAACAGTCAAAACACAGAAATTCTAAATTTCATTGAAAAAATCATAGAAATCTCAGAAATCCCAAAAATTGGGGCATTACATAATCGGTTGTAACAAACCAGATGTCAATTGATGTTCAGCTTTAACTTGGTGATAGATTAAGCATTTCGCAACAAGTTCAGAGATATCATGCTTCATACCAGGCCACCAATAAAGCTGTTTCAGATCATTATACATTTTCGTACTACCTGGATGAACAAATAAACAATTGTTGTGAGCTTCATTCAAAATCATCTAAATCAATTCTGGATTTCTTGGAACAAAAATTCGATCTCAGAATCTTAGACAATTATCTTTATCAACTCTGAATTCTAAATCAGAATCTAAATCACTCTGAGCTTGTTTTGGTAAAATCTCATTATCAACCTTCTGAGCTTCGATAATTTGTTGAATGAATAACAGTATTGCTTTTAATTCGGCTAAAACCAAACCATCATCAGACACAACCAAATGAGCATTCATCGTACGAAGAGAGAATAGTGATTTTCGACTCAAACCATCAGCAACAACATTTGCTTTTCTCGGATGATAATTAATTAGAAGCTCATAGTCTTTTAGCAGTTCTAACCACCTTCTTTGTCCTAGATTCAGATCTTTTTGAGTCATCAGATATTTCAAACTCTTATGATCATAATATACAAGAAATTTCTCACCAAACAAATAGTGGCTCCAAATTTTCAAAGCAAACACAATCGCAGCTAATTCCAGATCGTGCGTTGAATAGTTCTTTTCGTACGGCTTTAACTGTCTCAATGTATAGGCAATGACTTTGCCTTCTGCATCAAAACACATCCCAGGCCATTAAACGAAGCATCACTATAGATCACAAATTCTTTACCCGATTCGGGTTGTACTAACACTGGAGCTTCAGTCAATAGGGCTTTCAATTGATCAAAGCTTTTCTGACACTTTTTGGACCATTCAAACTTCATGTCCTTCCAAAGTAATTTCGTTAACGGAGTTGCAATCATAGGAAAGCCTTTTACGAACCGTCTATAATAACCAGAAAGTCCCATAAAACTGCAAACTTCGGAGACATTTCTCAGAGGCTTCCAATCTAAAATAACTGAAATTTTGCTCAGATTAACTCAGATACCTGATGCTGATACAGTATGGCCCAAAAAATTGACTTCTTATAACCAGAATTCACATTTGCTAAATTTCGTATATAATTGCTTATCACGCAAAGTCTGTAATACTATTCTCAAATGCTAAGCATGCTCAGATTCATCACAGGAATAAATCAATATGTCATCAATGAATATGACAACAAATCAATCTAAATACGATCTGAAAATATTATTCATCAAATCCATAAAGACAACAGGTGCATTCATTAATTTGAAAGACATAACTAAGAACTCATAGTGGCCATACCTCGTTCTGAATACAGTTTTCAGAATGTCTGAATCTTTTACTCGCAACTGATAATAGCCCAATCTCAGATCTATCTTTCAAAACATGGTAGCTCCCTTCAACTGATCAAGCAAATCATCAATTCAAGGCAGAGGATACTTGTTCTTGATAGTCACTTTGTTCATCTGACGATAATTAATGCATATTCTCATCGTGTCGTCTTTCCTTTTCACAAACAGAACATGAGCACCTTAAGGTGAGAAAATCAGTCTTGCAAATCCTTTATCGGTCAACTCTTGCAACTAAGACTTTAATTCTTTTAGTTCGGTCAGAGCTATTCTATATAGAGCTATCGAAATCGGAGCAGTTCTCGGTACTAACTCAATGCCAAATTCCACTTCTTGTATCGGAGGTAATCTCGAAAGTTATTTAAGAAACGCATCAGGGAATTCACAGAAAATAGCCACTGATTCAACTCTCTTTTCTGACACTTTCGAATCAATCACATAGGCAACGTAAGCTTCATAACCTTTTCTCACAATACTCAGAGCTTTCATTGACGAAATCACAGCCGGTAACCCATTTAAATCACTGGATTCGGTTCAAACTATTTCATCATTTTTGCATCTCAAATCAATAGTTTTCCATTTGCAATTCACAATAGCATCATGCGAAGTTAGCCAATCCAAACCCAGAATTATATCAAACTCGTCAAAAGGTAATAACATCAGATCGGCCGAAAAACAAATGTTTCGAAACATAAATGGACAATTCTTGCACACTCTGTCAACTAAGACTGATCGCGATTTTTGTGTGACAGGTTTTAAATACTTATAATTAATCGTTCTTGGAACTAACTATTATCATGATGTAGGCAAGTGTACCTATCGAATAGTAGTATAGTTTTAGCACGACCGGAATGTCGAACCCAAAGGAACTAAAAGTACTAGTAATGACTGTCTTTTTATTATCTAGCCTAAGAATAATGGGGTTTTGTTTTAACTAACTAATTATCTAAACTAAAAATTCACAGAAAGTAGAATTGGGGGATTATTTTGGAAAACGATTGAATTAAGACAATACCTAAGGAAAAATCCACTTAGACTTGTTATTCTAGCTCCGAATCGGACGATTTATTCATTCAACTTGTTCCGTAGAGATCCCTAAGTTATTTTAATATCACTATTCAAGACTAATAACGTCTAATCCCTAGATTGAATAATTGAGACTTTTCTCTAATTAACACTCTAGGGTTGCATTAACTCGATCTATGGATCCCCCTATTAGGTTTCATCCTAATCCAGCAAAATCTTGTCACCCTATCTCTAGGCGCGCAATCAACTCTACTTAATTATGAAAAATGTACTCTTAGACAGGGTCTATTCCTCCTCTGAATAAGAGCTTATCTTGAATCAGTATCCTGGGATATCAAATCAAGACTTAAGAGCACATAATTAAGAACAAGTTAAATATTTATCATACAATTTAGAAAATAATAACAAGATTCGTCATAGGTTTCATTCCCCTTAGGTATCTAGGGGATTTAGTTCATAACTAAAAAGGAAAACATCTCGGAAGAATAACGAATACAAAACATAAAGAAAACCTAAAACTCCTGAAGGGAAACTGATGGGAGATCTTTAGTCTTGATGACGAATTCGGCTTCTGAGATGGAACAATCGGCTTTCTTCGAGTAATTCCTTCCTTCCTCCGTATGCATCCCCTTTTCTTCCTCATCTAGGGTGTATTTATAGGCTTTGGAATGCCTAAGAACCCCCGAAATTAGCCTTTTCTGAATTGGACTCAACTTGGGCTCAGTAGGGACACGGCCGTGTACGATTACTTCAGGCCATGCTCGAGCCTGTTAAATAGGCACGACCGTGTGGTCCACTCGTGTGAGTCGTGCTTCGATTTTGCTAAACTGATACGACCGTACGGTCTGCCCGTGTGAGGAGCTCCAGGTCGTGTTTAATTCATACTTTGGCCCATTTTCTTCATTTTTGGCCCGTTTCTTATTCCTTTCACTCTCCTATGCTCTCCTGAGTATAAAACATGAAATTAAGGCGTTAGGAGCATCGAATTCACCAATTCTAAGGAAAAATCATCCATAAAACGTGTTAAGAATGGGGTAAAAATATGTATAAATTACGAATTATCAAATACCCCCATACTTAAGCATTTGCTTGTCCTCAAGCAAAATTCTCAATTCATAATCAAAATAAATTCTTCAAAACTTATAATTCCTATTGACAATATCTCAAAATAATCCATAGGTAATCATACATTGAAAATTCAACTGAAAAAACATCAAAGTTTCAATCATTCCAAGTTGAGCACTTTATCATGAAAATATAGGTGTCTCCCCTAGTCTAAATAATTACCTTAGATTCAAAATGTCACAGAGTTTCACATCCTCACTAAAGATTCACTCAAATCACTCGAGGTGTTTAAGGATAATAAATGAATCACTCAATAGTCAATAATGAAAAGTCATTACCATAGGCTTGCATGAAAATCAAATCTCCACCACTATAAATTGAGATGATACATCAATCAAAAGGTCTTTAGAGGTAACGTGGCTTTGGTTAGGGGGTGTGGTCACAAGCTGAAAGAAACGGTTAGAATCGAGATTGAACTGAAAAATCACTTAACTAGAAAAAGATTTAATCATCACTTGCGTACAATAGAGCTTCTTCTCAGAATATGGAATTTAAATACTTAAGCTCAAAAATAAAAATTACTACTAATGTGTATACACAGTTTTCTTTTTTAAGAACAAGTTAAATAACATAGACTAACGATTAAGAACAAGACATAGCTAAGCAACTATTTCAATTCAAATCTCGACAAAAATAGGGATCAAATTAATTTAGGGGATTTCAATAATAATGGGTTAAGGGTTGATATTAAGGGTAATACAAGAAATGGCTTGTTAGGCTCAAGGGGGTTCACTAAAGGTTAATCGTGGAGGTAGGCTTTTCATGGCATGAGTGGGTTAATCCTAAGTGCCTTAATCATTTTGACATATCAAATCAAATGGTGTGGTCTTAACATGCATAATCAAGCAACTTCTAGAACAACAGTTCAATGCTGACGCACTCAAAGCAATAATAAAAGTGAGCATGAAAGAATTAATAGATGCTCAAAAAGCTCAAAAATCTCACAAAAATTATGGCTTTTTGATGTTAAAAACTTGTGAATTCCAACTCAAAGTAATACCTAAACTTTGGGGAAACAACCTAAAATTTTAAATTCATAAGGATCAACTTATCATGCTTGATTCTCTAATGTCTTAAAGTTTAAACAATCAATGTATAAATGCCTATGTTTTAATTCAGGATATATCAATCAAAATCATAAATCAATCAAAATTTATCCTAAATATGATATGAGAGCTTTTCAAGAGAACAAGGTAGTCATTCAGGGATTTTTTTTATAGGGAAATGAATACCCCCCCACACTTAAGATGTACATTGCCCTCAATGTACAAAGATAGATATAGAGACAAGAATGTCAAAATAAGATAGGGAGAGAAGCGAAACTTCCTGAGTGATGAACGAGTTTCCTTGAACTGGAGTTTCAGAGAATAATTGGCGTAAGGGTGGAGGAAGATACTCCGGCAGTGTAGAGGTTCATTAGTCCATAAGTCCTGTGCCAAAAGAATATTATATCTAGTAGTAGCTGTGGTCGTCGGCGAGCAGGACATGGCAGTCGTGGAGAACCATTCCCGGTAGAGTTTTTAGTTCCTATGTGATGATGAGCATAGGAGCTCTATGTAACTGTGACAGAATCAGGAACTTTTTAGGGGGTATAAATAAGAATAATTACTCTGAATGAAATAACCGATATTGATAAATATAACATAAAATTATAAAATCTAATAAAAAATAAGTTTTAATAAAAATTTAAGACATAAAATAATAAATCAATGTTTTTAAACATCTTCATCACTGGATGGTTCGTGAGGTGGGACTGGCGATGAGATGGGGAGGTGCTGACAAATCTACTATAGAGCAGCATCGATGTTGTCAAATCGTTGAAAACACTACTGCTCGAATCGAGTGAGGCGCTCAGAAATGTCAACATATGAAGTCGCCGCATGAATGAGACGAGAGGATGGTGGTGGTTGTGACGGTGGGTCCTCGTGCTGTGGAGGCAAATCATTAGGAATGTCCTCGGAGGCCTCCTCCTTAGTAGATTGGGTGAGACGATACTGAGGAGGGTAGGTTCCTCGACGCTTTTCGATCACCCTTATGTTAAGCATGCTCGAGATGCCTTGGAGAGACATCTGGCAGATGAGGGCTAAGGATGATTCTTGTGTCGCGGTGTTGAGGAGCCCGAAGTGTTGAGCCAACTGAGTAACATAGGGGCCAATGGAGATGACCCCCTTCCTATGCCGCTCCATCTGGTGTTGAATGGTAGGGCAATGAAAAATGCAAGGTCGATGACGTTTCCATGCGACATACACCATAGAAAGTAGGCGTCGTGAGTGTTGACGACGCCATTGCTCTCTCGCCTTCCTGTAATTGTATGAGCCAAAATGGGGTGAAGGTACCTCAGAGATAGAAGGAGAGATGATGCCTTGGAGAGGCTAGGATTGTAGGTGGCCCCACCTGGTACTAGTGCATCCCAACACCGTGAAAGAGAATGATGGATGTGGCGGTTAAGCGTATCTAAGTCATTCTCCTCCTTGAATTCCTCCGTATATAAACCCAGTGCAGTACTGAAATCTGGGATGCTGAGCTGGCGAACTAATCCTCCTAGGTGAAATTGGACCGTGTCGGGATCATCGTAGTTCGTCCTTACGGTCTGAAGATGGAACGTGGAGCATAGTTCGATCGTGATCTCAAGGTATGTTGGCTCGATGATCCCAAATAACAGCTCCAAAGGGTCGGTGGTTAGGAGGGCCCGAATCGCATCAGCCAACTGAACTTGTTCTACCGCAGCCCAGTCGATACAGCGGCCCGTAATTAAAGGTCGGGTCGGGAGTATTTGGAATAGTTCTTCTTGGGGCCCGATGGGGAACCTTAGGAAAGGGTGACGAACTTCTACGGTAGGACCAGAGGAAGATGACGCTCCCTTCCTTTTCTTTGAAGCAGGGACAATGGCCTTTTTACCACGTGAAGATGACATGGTACCTGCAATTAGAATCATCAAGTCATCTTGATGAGTGGTCAAAGTAAAACAAAGACAAATTTTAAATAAAAAATCATAATTTCAGCCACAACTACTAAAACTAAGTAAAACAATAAGTTCAATGGCATACTTTTGTTGCACTAGCATTGTGATTTGAGTAAAAATGGCAAAGAATTTAATAGAAATATAAAGAGCATAAATTTAGCACATGGCATGAGTTGTAATGGTAAATAAAAAAAAGTAATTGAAAACTATGAATATTGATTTAGAATAGGTGAATAAGGCATGAAACTTGAATAAGCGTTAAAATGAGTGGGGAATATTGATTTAAAAATATGTCATGGGGAATGAATGATAACTAATCTAAAAGAAATGAAACTTGAATGATAGCATAGTATGAGATACATGAAGATTATAGTAATAAAAATGAGTGGAGTTAAAGGGAAAAGAGTGAACAAACGTTAAAACATGGAAGAATAAGCGTCAGAAATGAAGTTGGGTTTTTGTAGCTAGGGTTAGGGTTTTGGGTGAAAAGGACAATGAATAGTGCAGCCTATTTATAGATTTTGGGGCACACGACCAAGGAACACGCCCGTGTTCCCCAATTTTTGCCTATGTGATTTGCGAATTTTTATTTTGGGCGCGCCTGGCGTTTAGTCCACGTCCGTGTTCCTTAGGCGTGTGGGTGCACACGGTAGTGTCGTACAGCCGTGTCTGGCATTGTTCGCTTCTCCCACACCAGTGTTTTTAGGTCCACGCCCGTGTTAACTTAACAGGTTTGACCACAGGTACTAGACACGAGCGTGTCGCACGCCCGTGCTATTTTAAGAGGTTCACCCATGGTTCTTCCGCACGGGCGTGTCGTACACCTGTGTTGTTTTGGCAGGTTCGACCACGGCCATGTCGCATGGCCATGGCTTTTTATCATAGCCCGTGTTTGGGAAAATCTTTGCCCTATTTTTACACGGCCCTAAGCACACCCATGTGCTTGGTCGTGTCTCTGTGGAAAACCTATATTCAAGAGATCCATTAGTACGTTAGGTGTTGAAGACTAAATTTTAAAGAAGTTAATACAGTTAGTGCTCGGGTTGCCTCCCGAGAAACGCTTATTATAGTCTAAGCTCGACTTACCTCTCCATTGAATGGTCATGGTGGTTCGAAGAGTTTATACTCCTCATTCTTGTTTTCATTCTCATCAAAATAAGGTTTAAGACGGGTGTTGTTTACCTTAAAAGTGCCGAACTTGGGATGACTCACCTTAATTGTACCGAATGGGAAAATGCTAAGTACCGTAGAGGGATTCCTTCATTCGGTTTGGTATTGACAATGTGAGATCTGCGGCATCTAATAAAACTTAATCTCCAACTTTAAGTTGATTTGGAATGGTACTGAGTTCGTTCTGTTGTAGTTTTGGTTTATCAGGCGTTCTCAATTTATGCATCCGCCATTCATCTAGCTCATCGATTTGTAGCCTTCGTTCTTCATGAATAGGTCCTATACTATTGTTTGAGAATGGCTCACGTACTTTCTTCAGACTTATCTCCTGCAAAGTGGGTTGTATCATATGGTCAATTTTAATAGAATGGTTTAGATGATCACCTTCAATTTCTAATGTGTTGCCAAAATTGCGAGCTTGAAGGGTGATTGTTTCGTCTCCCACACGAAGTGTGAGCTCACCTATGCCAACATCAATAATTGTTTTAGCAGTTGCTAAAAAGGGCCTTCCTATAATTAAAGGAGTGTTGCTATCCTCCTCTATGTTTAGAACAATGAAGCCAACGGGAAATATAAATTTTTTGATTTTAACTAGCACATTTTCAATAATACCCCTAGGAAATCTTATAGTTTTATCTGCTAATTGAATGCTCATCCTAGTTTATTTGGGTTTCCCAAGACCTAATTGTTTAAACATTTTGTAGGGCATGACGTTAATACTAGCCTCTAAATCAGTTAATGCATTAATAACATCTAAACTACCAATTAAGCAAGGAATCGTAAAACTCCCTCGATCTTTTAGTTTGTTGGGTAGTTTACTCTGTAGAATAGCTGAGCAGACTGCATTTAGCTCCACATGTGACGCCTCATCCAACTTCCATTTATTTGCTAAAAGCTCCTTTAAAAATTTCATTGTGTTTGGCATATGCAATAGGGCTTCAATAAACGGTAAGTTAATATGTAATTTTTTTAAGAGTTTAAGGGATTTACCAAATTGTTCATCTGAGCGGTCTTTCCTTGTCGCGTTGGGGTATGGCACACGAGGTTTATATTCGACATTCACTAATTTGTTTTTATTATGACCTACCTCACCTTAATCTCTGCCTACCACAGGTTCTTGTTTCAGTTCAGGCTCAGGCTCAACGACTCCTTCATCATCTTGAATATTAATTGCGTTGAGCTATTCCATTGGGTTGGGTTCAGTATTACTTGGCAAGCTACCTTGTGGTCGTTCAGAGATTAGTTTAGACAACTGGCCTATATGAGTTTCGAGCCATTGAATCGATGCTGGTTGATTTTTAGGTGCTGCCTCGGTGTTCTGGAAATGGGTTTCTGACACTGAGATAAATTTAGACAGCATCCTTTTAAGGTTCGGCTTCGTCTCTTGTTGGTAGGGTGGTTGTTGGTAACCTACAAGTGGTCTCTAATTTCTTTGACATCCCCATGAGAAATTTGGGTGGTTCCTCCAACGTGCATTATAAGTGTTACTATATGGATTGCTTTGAGATCGAGGATTATTACCCATGTAATTTAACTGCTCATTATCCATGTTGTGGCCATAAGGTTGGTATTCCGAATTGCTTGATCCACCTCCACTTGCTTCGCACTGCATTACTAGGTGAACCTATGAAGAACTAAGAAAACCATCAATTTTCTTATTCAAGAGTTCTACCTGATTAGAGAGCATGGTGACCGAATCGACGTTATAAACACCGGCTGTTTTCGTTGGTTCCTCAATGAAAAGGGAAAAAACCGAAGACGTATGGCATCATCAGAAATGCCATTGATTTTAAATGTATCACATAGTTCCAAAAATTTTCCTAAGTGAGCGTTGGGATCTTCATCCTGCAAACCATCAAATTGAACAAACTGTTGTATCATTTGAATTGTGTTAGGTTTTAGTTCAAAAGTATTTGCAGCTACAGTAGGTCTAACTATGCTTGATTCAGTTCCTACTAAAGAACGTTTAGCATAATCATACATAGTGCGTGGAGCAGGATTTTGATTAACTGGAATTGCAGGAGGTAGCTGATTGTCTTGGTTTTTAGCCTTCTCTTCAGTTGGGGGTTTAGTATCGTCCTCTTTCTCATTCTTTGTGTATCTTAAGCTTCACCTTATTTCTCTTTGGTTTCTACGAACTGTGCTATCGATTTCTTCATCAAAAAGGAGTGGTCCTGACGGGTTTCTTCGAGTCATAAACTATACAAAGCTACCAAGAGAAAGAAAAAGTAAATTAATAAATAATAATAAAAAATTAAATTAAATTAAATTGCAAGAAAAATAAATGGCTAAAGTAATAAAAATTGAGCGTTCCTAATATCTTATTTCCCAGCAACGGCGCCAAAAACTTGATCGCGATTTTCGTGTAACAGGTTTTAAATACTTATAATTAATTGTTCTTGGAACTAACTATTATCACGATGTAGGCAAGTGTACCTATCGAACAATAGTATAGTTTTAGCAAGACCGGATTGTCGAACCCAAAGGAACTAAAAGTACTAGTAATGACTGTCTTTTTATTATCTAGCCTAAGAATAAGGGGGTTTTGTTTTAACTAACTAATTATCTAAACTAAGAATTCACAGAAAGTAGAATTGGGGGATTACTTTTGGAAAACGATTGAATTAAGACAATACCTAAGGAAAAATCCACCTAGACTTTACTTGTTATTCTAGCTCCGAATCGGACGATTTATTCATTCAACTTGTTCCGTAGAGATCCCTAAGTTATGTTATTATCCCTATTCAAGACTAATAAAGTCTAATACCTAGATTGAATAATTGAGACTTTTCTCTAATTAACACTCTAGGGTTGCATTAACTCGATCTATGGATCCCCTATTAGGTTTCACCCTAATCCGACAAAATCTTGTCACCCTATCTCTAGGCACGCAATCAACTCCGCTTAATTATGACAAATGTACTCTTAGACAGGATCTATTCCTCCTCTGAATAAGAGCTTATCTTGAATCAATATCCTGGGATATCAAAACAAGACTTAAGAACACATAATTAAGAACAAGTTAAATATTTATCATACAATTTAGAAAATAATAACAAGATTCATCTTAGGTTTCTTTCCCCTCAGGTATCTATGGGATTAGTCCATAACTAAAAAGGAAAACATCTCGGAAGAATAACAAATACAAAACATAAAGAAAACCCAATACTCCTGAAGGGAAATTAAGGGGAGACCTTTAGTCTTGATGATGAATCCGGCTTCTAAGATGGACCAATTGGCTTTCTTCGAGTAATTCCTTCCTTCCTCCCTGTACCTCCCTTTTTCTTCCTCCTCTAGGGTGTATTTATAGGCTTTGGAATGCCTAAGAACCCTCGAAATTAGCCTTTTTCGAATTGGACTCAACTTGGACTCGACAGGGACACGCCCGTGTGACACGCTCGTGTGCAATTACTTCAGGACGTGCTCGAGCCTGTTAAATAGGCACGACCGTGTGGTCCTCCCGTGTGAGTCGTGCTTTGATTATGCTAAATTGACACGGCCATGTGGTCTGCCCGTGTGAGGAGGTCCAGGGCATGTTGAATTCGTACTTTGGCCCATTTTCTCCATTTTTGGCCCGTTTATCGTTCCTTTCACTCTCCTATGCTTTCCTAAGTATAAAACATGAAATTAAGGCATTAGGAGCCTGTTAAGCATGGGGTAAAAATATGTATAAATTACGATTTATCAAAGACACTTTTACCTAAGGGGTTCGATACTTTAATCACAAATTTAGTAGACTCTACAAGAAAAGTCTTACTGGATACTAAATTCATGCATATATACGAATGTGTTGATCTAGGATCTATCAAACCAATCACAAAAGTATCATAAAAAGTAAAAGTACCCGTAATCACATCTGGAGATGAAGCTTCCTCACAAGCTCGAATGTTATAGGCTCTAGCAGGTGCACGAGCCTCGGATCGAACTGTAGTGTCTTTAGTCCCTCTTGAACTACCACTCACATTTCCCGTATTTTTCGGAGGTCTACCTAGAGCTGAAGTGTTTCTAGGTCTCAAATTTTGTACAATTTCTTGCTCGACAGATTCGGGGTAATCATGGATGAAATGGTCTAATGATCCACATTTGAAACAAGCTCGATCATACAATCTACAATTGCCAAGATGTCTTTTACCACAGTGTTTGCACTTAAGGTGATCAGATCTGACATTTCCAATACTTGCAATAGAAGTAGCTAGATCTCTAAAGCTCAAATGTGATCTTGCACGATCTTTACTCGAATTTCCCACATTAGCCTTTGAACGGCAATAATCATATCAAAACTTCTTTGATACAGATTGAAATGGCTTGCTCGATGATCTTTTTTGCACTTCTTTAGCTTCTGAATTAGCTTTTCTTTTCTCTTTCCCGAGCTCTTCAACTTTACATGCTCGTTCAACAAGCACTACAAATTCTTTGGTCTCAAGAATCCCGATTAACAAACAAATATCTTCATTCAAGCCATCCTCGAATCTCTTACACGTTATAGCTTCAGTCAAACCACATTCTCTGACATACTGGCTCAGTCTCACAAATTCTCGTTGTATTCTGCAATAGACATACGACCTTTTTTAAGCTCAAGAAACTCTTTACGTTTCTGGTCGATAAATCTCTGACTGATGTATTTCTTTTGGAATTCAGCTTGAAAGAAATCCCAGGTGACTTGCTCTATCGGAACCACTAATATCAAAGTCTTCCACCAGTGATACGCCTTGTCTTTCAGAAGTGAAACAACACATTTTATACATTCATCCAGAGTCAAAGTCAATTCCTCAAATAATCTTATCATATTCTCTAACCAGAACTTGGCTCTCTTAGCATCATCACTAGTGGTAGCTTGAAACTCTTCGGCCCCATATTTTCTAATTTACTGACTGAAGGCTTATTCAACTAATTCAGATTAACTTGTGTCATAACATGAACTTGTTGAGGATGACCGAGCTTGGGGGTTGTTGAACAGCCGGATTAGTTCAAATGTACTGACTGAACCAATCATTCATCATCTGATAGAAGGCTTGTCTAGCCTCTCCATCATGGCTACACGTAGTCAGTTTAAAATTAGATGGCGCTATCCCTTGCGCAGGAGTAGGCGCATTACTTTCAACATGATCAGCTACGACTCGTTTGAGATCCATTTTCTATATAAAAACACATTTTCAATGTCAGGATTCATCACACTATTGCATTTCATAAATATGGCATGTATAGCTAGACTCACATATGCTACGTTAGTCCTAGAATCGACTAAACCGTAGCTCTGGTACCAACCAAATGTAACACCTCTAACCCGTATCCATCATCGGATTAGGGTTAAAAGAGTTACGAGACAAATCAAAATATTGTAAAAACAATTCATATACATCATTCACATTCATAGTCAAACATTATCATAGATTCCCTTATATTGGTCATCGAGACCTTACACATGCATTAAAAAGGGGTCGGGACTAAACCGAGCTGTTACAAAATTTCTTGAAACTTAAACATTTTTCAAAGTTGTACAAGCACATGCCCGTGTGAACAGGCCGTGTGCCTCACATGGCTTTATACATCCCTATGTACCTAGGCTATGTCAAAACAGGGCATATATACTGACTTGTCCACACGGCCACAAGACATGCCTGTGTGCCACGCCATGTGAAAATTAGGGAGGCTACTGACTTCGATCACACGGCCAGTCACATGCCCGTGTGTCTAGCCCGTGCTCGAAACTGACTTGGTCACACGGCCTAGGACACACCCGTGTGTACGGCTGTGTGGTATGCTCAGGCTCATTTCAAAATGGCCGTTGAGCAATACGAGTGGGACACACTACCATGTCTTTACCCATGTGAGAAAAAATAGGCCATTTACAAGGCCAACTTGCCACCCATTATGGGTCCTCCCTACAATCATCAGATAGGCACCAATTGCACATCAAATTTCAACCATTTCATAATCAAAACATTCAATATTCATGGCATATCATTATCAACCAATCTCATGTTCATAATATATACCAATTCGTGTCATTCCATAAGCCAAAACATTCCAAAACATATGGTTTATAACCTTGATACATTTCGTCCATTCTCATACCAAATCCTTACCCAATTCTAAAATATGCACATACTAAAACTTATCAAATTGATCATTTCTTTTGGCCAACCAAATGCACATCATAATGGCATATTATTCATCATATATTTCATACCAAGAACTCATTCATATACATAACCATAATCAAGCCAAATCACATTGCTAGATATATGCATCACAAAACATAATCAAAGTACTTCTAGCCTATACATGCTATACTTTTATATTCACAATGTCAGAAGGTACCAAAATAAGGTTCAATAGTGTGGTGATGATCCTTGAAGATCCCCGAGCTTCTAGTAGTTTTGATATCTATAAAACAATTGAAAAACACATAAAGTAAGCTTTCAAAAGCTTAGTAAGCCATGTACAAATAAACTTAACATTCAAAACATGAAAGCATAATCAAATTACATATACTCCATGGCCAAATACTATTTCAAACCACATAATTCATATACAAATAACATATTCCCAATTCATTTACACATATAACATTTTTTCTCATACTTATAACATATATCATCACTTGTACATATACTTACTTTTTATTCTCAAACATAGTATACATTTCAAAGTAAATGAATCCGATACACATCTCATATAATCATTCGTTTCTCAGAATGCCCGTTGAACTGTTTGGAATCATAAGGATACGCGGATAGCTCTGAAATCTAGTACAATGCCAACGTCCCAGACTTGGTCTTACATGTAATCAAATATCGATGCCACTGTCCCAGACAGGGTCTTACACGAAATCAAATACAATTCCCACGTCCTAGACATGGTCTTACATGTAAATCATAAGTCGATGCCAATGTCCCAAACATGGTCTTACACGATAACACATATAAGATCCTATGCCATGACATATGTATCCTAAATATTCCTAAGGTTTGTACGGAGCTTTTCGGACGTCAAAACTTTGTCGATACTTTCTCGGATGTCTCATTTTTCTCAACTCATATATTCATTCATCATAATTCAATAGCATATAATTGATAGTAAGTCAACTCATAATACATTTATTTGTATATAGACTTACTTCGCATGGGTATAAACAGAAACGAATGGCTATGCAATGACATTCAACTTTCCCCCGATCTAATTATGTTTTCTTTTGTTCTTGATCTATAAAAATTCAAATTTAACTATTTTATTCACAAAATCATTCAAATCAATCCACAAACACACATTTAGGGTATTTTACAAATTAGCCCTCATATTTTCATATTTTGACAATTTAGTCCTTAATCACAAAAATCATAAAATACACAAAATTTGCATATACTTATGCTTAGCTGAATATTCATAGCACTCATACAAGTCCACATATTTCATTTATTTCACATTTTAGTCCCTCAATTTACAAATTTCACAATTTAGCCCAAATTACTCAAATTCATCAAAAATTCAAAGACAAAACTTAGTAATCTAACACATATCTTTAATATGCTATCATCAAACTTCATAAAACTCATAGTTTCATCAATGGCATAACTCAAAATCATCAAAAAAATAAAAATTTGAGACATGAGCTTGATAGTATACAAAACAACGATTACAAAAACGTAGAAATTATCAAAAACCAAACAAAATCATACTTAATCTCCGAATCAATGTTTCGAACCCTAAAAAACTTTTTTTCTTTCTATTTTATTTGGTTTTTTTGGGCAAAGATGAGTAAAAATGAAGCATAATTCATATTTTGTTTAATTTAATTAACATAATATACTAAATTCCAATTTTGCCCTTTTATTACACCATTTAATAAACCATTATATTAAGACCATAATTGTCCACTCATGCTTCCAATGGTCTAATTGCATCATAAGGACCTCTTCATAATAAGATAAATCAATTAAGAACTTTTAAAAACAACAGGCAACTTTTACATTTTATGTGATTAGATTCTTTTATCAAATTAAGCATACAAATGATCGAATTTTCATACGAAACTTTCACACTTGTAAAGTCACATATTAAAGCAAAAAAAATAATATTTAAATATTTTTTGACTCAGATTTGTGGTCTAGAAACCACTATTCCGACTAGGGTCTAAACCGGACTGTTACAAATTGAAAATGCTTTTGACCGAGGCACCAGTGTTAGTACAACTAGAATCAGGGAAAGAATTTGTAATTTACGTAATGTGTCCTTGAGTGGACTAGGTTGTGTGCTTATGCAAAAGGAAAGGTAGTAGCTTATGCTTCGAGGCAACTACAACCCCATGAGAAAAACTATCCTATGCACGATCTAGAATTAGTCGTTATTGTATTTGCTTTGAAGATTTTTTGAAATTACCTATTCAGAGAGAAATGTCATGTCTATGCAGGCCATAAAAGTCTTAAGTACTTGATGACCCAAAAGGACTTGAATTTGAGGCAACGAAGATGGCTGGAATTGTTAAAAGACTATGAACCTGGGATTAATTATCACCCCAGTAAGGCTAACGTGGTTGCCGATGCCTTGAGCAGAAAGTCTTTATTTGCTTTGAGAGCTATGAATGCACGGCTAACCCTAATCTCATGATAGTGCAATTCTAGCAGAGTTAAGAGCTAGATCAACTTTTCTTCAACAGATTTGTAATGCTCAGGGAGCTGGTAAAGAGTTACAAGCTAAGAAAGCTCAGTGTGAGTTGGGTAGTGAATCAGATTTTTAGAGAGATTCTGATGGTTTTCTGAGGTTCCGTGGAAGGATCTGTGTTCCAAAGAATATTGATTTGATTCAAAATATTTTGCATAAGGCTCATAATAGAGGTATGTCAGTTCACCCGGGTAGTACGAAAATGTACAATGATTTAAAGAAAATGTATTATTGGAATGGCATGAAAAGAGATATATCTGAGTTTGTATCGAGGTGCTTAATTTGTCAGCAAGTAAAGGCCAAACACGAGGTACTTTCAGGTTTACTCCAGCCTATTTTAGTTCCCGAATAGAAATGGGACTGAATTTCTATGGACTTTGTGATAGGCTTACCGTTGACACCAAGAAAGAAAGATGTCGTATGGGTTGTGGTTGAAAGATTGACTAAATTAACTCATTTTATATCGGTACGCATTGATTATTCACTTGATAAGTTAGCCGAATTGTATATTTCTGAGATTGTGAGACTTCATGGAGTACCTTTATCGATTATTTCAGATAGAGATCTGAGGTTCACTTCGCAGTTTTGGAAGAAGTTACAAGAAGCTTTGGGTGCAAAGCTGGATTTTAGTACCGCTTTTCATCCACAGATTGATGGACAATCTGAGAGAGTAATTTAGACACTTGAAGATATGCTCAGATGTTGTGTTCTTGAATTCCAAGGTAGTTGGGAAAAGCATTTACCTTTGGTTGAATTTTCCTACAACAATAGTTATCAGCCAAGTTTGAAAATGGCGCCTTATGAGGCATTGTATGGACATAAATATCATACAATGTTGTATTGGACTGAGCTTAAGGAGAATAAGATTCATGGAATTGATTTAGTTAAGGAAACTGAAGAAAAGGTGAAAGTAATTTGTGATTGTTTGAAAGCAGCACTGGATAGATAAAAGTCGTATGTGGAGTTAAAAAGGAAAGAGATTGAGTATCAAGTCAGTGATAAGGTATTCTTGAAAGTATCTTCATGGAAGAAGGTTTTGAGATTCGGTAGAAAAGGCAAGTTGAGTCATCATTTTATAGGACTGTATGAGATTACCGAAAGGATAGGGCCCGTTGCTTATCGATTGGCTTTGCCGACTGAGTTAGAAAAGATTCACAATGTGTTTCATGTGTCCATGTTACACCGATATAGATCAGATCCTTCACATGTGATTGTACCTACAGATGCTAAAATCAAATCGGATATGACTTATGGTGAGGAATCTATTAAGATCTTGGCTCAGAAGGTCAAGAAATTGAGAAACAAAAGTGTTGCTCTTGAGAAAGTGTTATGGAAAAGGCATGGGGTTGAAGAAGCTACATGGGAGCCCGAGGAGGTTATGAGGAAACAGTACCCAAACCTTTTAACCAGTAAGATTTTTGGGGATGAAAATTCCTAGAGGGGGGAGAGTTGTAACATCCCAAATTAGGGCCTAGTCAGAACAGTGGTTTGAAGACCACAAATCTGAGATAGAAATACTTATTTTATGATTCTTCTGAGGATTATGATATGAATGCATGCTTATGTGAAAGTTTCATGAAGAAATTCTATGCATAAAATGTCCAATTGAATTTTAATGACCAAATTGAATAAGATGAAAAATTTGTATTCTAGAAGCTTTAAGCATGAAATTTCTTAAGATTATGAATTAGAGGGTCCTAATTAGCAATTTTACCAATTTTTATAATTTTGGACAAAAATGGACATGCGTAGGAAAATTTTGAAAGAAAGACCCTAAGGGCATTTTGGTCATTTGGTAATTAAAAGAATTAAAAGTGAAAATCAAAGAAAAATGTGTCCATATTCTCCAAGTGCTAGCCGAATTTCTTAATAGCTATAGCTAGGGTTTTGTTCAACATTTCCAATCTTGATTGTAAGTGCTCCCTAGCCCCATTTTTAATGTTCTTTATATTTTTTAAGTCTTGAAGCATGACCTACCCATTTCTAGCCATATTTTGAGCTAGGGTTCATGTATGAAATTTGACCAATGTGTAACATGCATGTATTTTGTTGATTAATGGAGGAATATGACTGTTTGATGCATGATAAACATGTTTTACTACGTGATTTTTAGTGAAAACACCTAAAAGGGGGACTTGTTTGTAAAAGTGTAAAATTGGTAGTAATAATGTGAAATAAATCAAAATATGGGCTGATATGAGCATAGTAAAGATTTGGCTAGGCTTGACTAACCAAGAAAATGCATGCATTTCATTTCAGGAGCCTAGGGACTAAATCGTAAATAAGTGGAAAGATAGGGGTAAAAAGGTAATTTTACCAAAGCATGAATTATGGATCGATTTGAGTGATGTGATTAATAAACAAGTTAAATTTGGCATTATAGATCAATAAAAACGTGAACCGGGTCTTGATCGAGGAAAGAATAAAGTATACGACGATTAGGCTCGATTAGCATCATTTTTATACCGAGGTAAGTACATGTAATGTGACAATGTGGTATGTTATGTTGTGTTAACATTATGTGATAATTATTTTATTGCTTATCACGTACGCTATGTCTAACGGTACTATTGTAAGCATGAATAATATTATGGCCGCTATCCACGACGTCACGAGCAAGTGCAATAGAGGTGCAATGTGCAAGTGAGAAAAACCCCGTTTGAACCTTAGGAAAAGTTTAGGATACAAGTGACATGTCACTAGGAATTAAGAAGTCCAAACTCGTTGAATGGTCCGGGTTCATGATAAATGTGGCATCTAAGCTCATTGAGTGGTCCGAGTTCATAATGGATATGATACATGTGATTGAGTTTCGGGCAATGGTCTTGTGTGTCCTACCGGGGGCTAGGTAACCCTTGAGTGGTCGGATACCTGACAGCTTTTGTCAGCAGCCCGTGTAGTTACACCTTGATCGATAGCTTATATGAGCAAGCACGTGACTAGCTCTATTGCGAGCATTGCATGATATAAGGTAGCTTCGACTATGCTGTTTATGTGGCACTTATGTACAAGTTTCTGTGTATCCAATAGTGTTCAACGGGTATTATAATGGATGATGTGATGAAAGTCCCAAGATGGGCATGGTAATGAAGGTAAAGTTATTTGATATGCTATGGGTATGTACAGGTACATACGTTATACTCATGAGCGATGCCTTGTTAAAGGATGATATGTGATGAGAAAGTACATTCATATATATATGTATGAATCGTTGATAAATGAGTTAGAATGCTTGAATGATAAATAATCTTGGTGGTTATGTTATTATGTCTTGTATGGTTATGGTTTACTATTATTGCATATTATTTGCATGTGGACTTACTAAGCTTAAATGCTTACTCCCCTCTCTTTTCCATCCTTTGTAGCTCCGCCAAGCTAGTTGGATTAGCCCACTTTTCTGTAGGTTATATATTTACTTATGCGGCTTTCTTGATTGCCTCTACATCGGGCAAATTTGGTTAATTCCTTATGTTATGCGCTGTATTTGCGATAATATAATCTCTTTCGATGGAGAAGGGGGGTATGCCCCCTTCTATTTCTACATCTAGGATCTGACTTGTATCATTGATAATAATAGGAACTGAACCATTATGGCAAAGAAAATTTTGATTCATAGGGAGAAGAAGAGGCAAAAATTGGAACAAAAATATCATTTGATTCGTCGATCCTCAAAAAAAGAAATAAGCAAAGTTCCGTCGTTGAGTGAGAAATGGAAAATTCATGGAAAGTTACAATCCTCACCACGAAATAGCAGAGTATTCGATCACACTATCAAAAGAACATTGGGTATAGTGAATTTGTTATTTTGAGTATGGCATGTATAGGAGACTTGGTTATTTTGTGATATGTGTCATGCTATTTTGGCCAAATTGTGAAATGATGTTGATGATTCATTTTATAATAGCCATGTGATATGGCTCATGATTGATTCTTGGGTTGTAATATCTAATTGTTCATGCATGCATGTGTTGATGCCTTGATGATGTGCTATGTGGTTGTGTGATGGATATATGATGAGATATTATCTTGATGATGTGGAATATGATTGCTTGGTGAATGTATGAAGATGTATGGATTAGATACTAGGAGATAAGGAATGGTCTAATAACCTAAGATGACAATAGTTATAAATGTGCAACTTGAAATTTTGATAATTAAGTTGATTTGCTTGAAGTTTGTATAAAATGCTTCCAAATGGTGTGATTAAGGGAATATGCAATAGGATGATATTATAAAGATGTGAAAGTGCTGTGGTTTTGAATAATGAGTGTTTAAGTATGTCATGTTGCATGCTATGAGATATGCTTAAGTGCGTGAGTGATTAAGGGTGGCAATTGGCTTGGAAAATAGCCTTCAAATTGTCCACACGAGTAGACACATGGGAATGTGTCTAAGCCGTGGGTGACACACGGTCTATCCCACGGGCGTGTTGAATGGCCGTGTGTCCCCTGCACCCTAATTTTGCAAGTTAGTATGCCCAGTAGTAAACACACGGGCTAAGACATGGGCGTGTGTCTTGGCCATGTGAGAGACACAGCCTACCCACATGGGCGTGTACTCTGGCCGTGTGAAGTCTACACCTTTTTATGAAAGATTCATTTAATTTTAATTGACCACACGGTCTGGCCACACGGGCGTGTGATACGGCTGTGTGACCCTAAATTGGTGCTGACATCAAAGTCAAAGAGTTACACGGCTGGAGGACACGGGCGTGTCCCCTATCTCACATGGGCGTGTGGCTCTGTATTAGGGAAAATTTCTCAAACTTTTCTAAAAGTTCCCGATTTAGTCTCGATCCTTTTCTTATGGCTGTGTTGGGTCTCGTAGGCCCATATTAGGCACAAATTGTGTATATATGAATGAAGTTGTTTTAAAGAAAAATTTTATAGCCCAACTTTTTCATGAATGTACAAGTTTGGTAATGCCTCGTACCCTGTCCTGGCGTCGGATACGGGTAAAGGGTGTTACAGTTTTTCATTATTTCACACATTTCACCATAAATTTTACACATTTTACAATTAAATCCCTACTTGACAATTTTATCAAAAATCACTTAACAAATGTTGTTTATCTAACAACATCCATTCATTTTCTATCATCAAACATCAAAATACACACATATTCATCAATGGTAAAACCCTAAACCTTTAACTATTTTGCAAATTAGTCCCTTGGCAAGCTAAATTAAGCTACGACTCCGAAAACATAGACATCATTAAAAATTGAGAAAAAATGCACTTACATGCAAGGAGTCTATAGCCGAACCTTCAAGAGCTCAAATATGGTGTAATTTCTTCCTTACTTTCGGCTAGGTGAAGAAGATGGACAAAAATATGGTTTTATTTTACTTAATTAATCTTTATTAATTAATTTACTATAATAACCTTATTAATAACTTAAAATTCACCTATTTAATGTCCATCTTTGTACACTCATACTATTAATGGTCTAACTACAACATAAGGACCTCTACTTTAAGGTTCCCTAGCTATCAGACACTTATAACTAATAGAACTCAACTTTTCCACTTTACGCGATTTAGTCCTTTTTATCAAATTGAGCATGCAAATGATAAAATTTCTTAACGAAATTTTTACACTACTATCATGCTGTACACCTCAAAATAATAATAAAGTAATTATTTTGACCTCAAATTTGTGGTCTCGAAACCACTATTCTTATTTGACTAAAAATGGGTTGTTACAACTTTCCCCCTTAGGAATTTTCATCCTCGAAAATCTTAACTGAAAATAAGTTAGGGTATTGTTTTCTCATAGCTTCCTCGGGTTCCCATGTAACTTCTTCGACGCCATGACACTGCCAAAGTACTTTCACTAAAGCTATGCTTTTGTTTCTTAACTCTTTAACCTCTTGAGCCAGAATTCTGATCGGTTCTTCTCTATACGTCATATTAGGCTAAATTTCAACCTCTATTGGAGAAATTACGTGTGATAGATCTAATCTATATCGATGTAACATTGACACATGAAATACATTGTGAATCTTTCATAATTCTAATGGTAAAGCTAGTCGATATGCCACTGGTCCTATTCTTTCAATAATTTTGTACGGTCCGATAAATCGCGGACTCAATTTTCCTTTACGACTAAATCGAAGAATCTTTTTCCACTGTGATACTTTCAAAAACACTCTGTCGCCGATTTGAAATTCAATATCTTTACATTTCAAATCCGCATACGATTTCTAACGATCTGAAGCTGCTTCCAAACAATCGCGAATTACTTTCACCTTCTCTTCGGTCTCTCTGATCAAATCAATCCCATGAATTTTTTTCTCACTAAGCTCGATCCAGTACAGTGGAGTTCGGCATTTATGACCATATAAAGCTTCATACAGTGCCATTTTTATACTCAATTGAAAACTATTGTGAGACGAGAATTCAACCAATGGTAAATATTTTCCCAATTGCCTTCAGATTCTAAAACACAGCAATGAAGCATATCTTCGAGAACCTATATAATTCTCTCTGATTGAACATCTGTTTGAGGGTGAAAAGTAGTACTAAAGTTCAACTGTGTACCCAAAGCTTCTTGCAATTTCTTCCAAAATCACGACGTAAACCTCGGATCTCTATTCAAAATAATAGAAACTGGTACCCCGTGCAATCTGAGAATCTCAGAGATGTATAATTCAGCTAATCTCTCGAGTGACAAATCTGTACGTACCGGAATAAAGTGTGTAGATTTCATTAGTCAATCAACAAGAACCCAAATAGCATCCTTCTTTTTCGAATATAGGGGTAATCCCAATACAAAATCCATTGTAACTCTATCCTATTTCCACTCTGGTATCGTCACCGACTGTAACAGTCCCGAAGGCACTTGATGTTCAGCTTTCACTTATTGACAAACCAAGCATCTAGACCCAAATTCTGAAATGTCTCATTTCATGCCCAACCAGCAGTACAATTGTTTCAAATTATTGTACATCTTAGTACTCCCCAGACGAACAGATAAACAACCACTATATGCTTCATGTAGAATTTTCTGAAGAAGCTTAAAGTTTCTTGGTACACAAATTCTACCTCAGAACAGTAAACAATCATCGGATCTGATCTGATACACTAAATCAATAATTGACTTGCATTGTAATCTTTTAGCTTGCAACTCATTATCACATTTTTGAGCTTCCCAAATTTGCTGTAGAAATAATGGTTTGGCTTTTAACTCAGCTAAAATCAAACCATCATTAGATAAAGTTAATTATGTGTTCATCACCTGCAAAGCAAATAAAGATTTTCTACTCAGAGCATCCGCGACTACATTCGTTTTCCCTGGATGATAATTAATCACTAATTCATAGTCTTTCAACAACTCAAGCCATCTTCGTTGTTGCGAATTCAAATCTTTTTGAGACATTCAATACTTCAAGCTCTTGTGATTAGTAAAGATATGACATTTTTCACTGTACAAATGATGTCGCCAAAATTTCGATGCAAAAACAATAACGGCTAACTCTAAATTGTATGTTGGATAATTCTTTTCATGCGATTTTAACTACCTGGAAGCATAAGCTATCACTTTGCCCTCTTGCATCAAAACACATCCCAAACCATTCAATAACATATCACTGAAAATCACAAACTCTTTACCCAACTAAGGTGGAACTAGAACTGGTGCTTCAGTTAATAGTGCTTTCAACTGTTCAAAACTCTGTTGGCATTTCTCAGACCACTCAAACTTCACATCTTTCTGTAACAATCGAGTCATCGGTGTAGTAATCATCAAAAACCCTTTTACAAAATTCTGATAGTAGCCAGCTAATCCTAGAAAAATTCTGACTTCGGACACATTTCTTGGTGGTTTCTGTTCAACAACTGTTGAAATCTTACCGGATCAACTCGGACGCCTTCCGCTGAAATAATAGGTCCCAAAAATCCAACCTCTCGAAGCCAAAATTCGCATTTGCTAAATTTAGAAAATAGTTTCTTTTCTCTCAATTTTTGTAATACAATCCTCAAATATTTAGCATGCTCAGATTCATCTCAGGAATAAATCAGAATGTCATTGATAAATACAACAAAAATCAGTCTAAGTACGGTATAAAGATTCGATTCATCAAATCCATAAACTGCAGGAGCGTTAGTTAATCTGAATGGCATTACAAGAAATTCATAATGCCCGTACCTTGTTCTGAACATAGTTTTTGGCACATCCGAATCTTTAACTTTCAACTGATAATAACCAGATCATAGATCAATCTTTAAAATATTGTTACTCCTTTCAACTGATCAAATAAATCATCCATTCTTGTGTAACACCCAGCGTTCAAGGTGTTACCGGACTCAAACATAAACATTCATACAAAACTAGGCCATAAAATTTCATCTAATTTAAAACCATTGTACACAAGCATATTGTCCCTGATACTGGCCTACAACACCCAAAACATACATTGGGGTTGGTTCGGGACTAAACCAAGAACTTTCGAAACTTGTACAACACTTAGAAAAATTTCTTATCTTAGAAAGTTACACGCCCGTGTGGGTAGGTCGTGTGGTCACACACGCTCGTGTGCCTTGGGACATGTTTGTGTCCTCAACCCGTGTAACTCTTTGTTTATGACGTTATCATCAAAATAGGGTCACATGGCCAAGTCACACGTCCGTGTGCTTAGGTCATGTGGCGAATTAAATTCCAAAAATTAGGTGCAAACTTCACATAGCCAGGACAGACGCCCATGTCCTAGGGTCGTGTCCTTCACATGGCTGAGACACACAGCCGTGTTGCTACCCGTGTGTTTACTACTGGACATTCTATTTTACCTAATTAAAGTGTAGGGGACACACGGCCGGACCACACGCCCAAGGTTTAGATACATACCCGTGTGCCTACCTCTGTGGACAACTTTGAGGCTATTTTCCAAGCCTTTTGTTACCCTCAACAACACATGCATACTTAAACATCTCAATGAAATCCTAAATTTTATAAATGAGCACTTACACATTCATAAACATGGCTCATGCATGTTAAGTTCTTATCAATTTATGCTAGCTTAAGACTTCATATTTTATTTAGACCAAGCTTACCATATCACATGCAATATGTAACATCAATTTACTTCCATTTTATACGTTCATGCCTTAGTTGTTATTGTGCTATTTATTCACAATTCCATCATCTAACATCAATGATCATATTTACAATTCATCCATCACAAATGCATTTAACCATATCATGAGTGACCATAGCATATGCATGCATATATGAATAGGATTACATCCCCACAATTAATATGAGCCATATCTCATGGCCATATACAAAATGAATCGCCAAATCATTATAAGCCAAGACACTTGGCCAAATTAATATGACACATAGACAAAAAGACCAAGTCCCTATACATGCCATACTCAAAATTCTTGAATTCACTATACCCAAAAAATTAGTTTGATAGTGTGAATCGAGCTCCGACGTCCGTCGATCCTCGAGCTGGCTTGACAATACTATAAGAAAATGGAAAAGAGAGGGGAGTAAGCATAAAGCTTAGTAAGTTCACATGCAAATAAATAGAAACATAAGCATGAATATTATACAATTAACATAACTAATTTACATATATGTCATCATAGTTACATAGGCATAACTTACTTATTCTCTGTAACATCCCAAATTAGGGTCTAGTCAGAACAATAGTTTTGGGACCACAAATTTGAAATAGAAATAATTAATTTATAATTATTTGATGGTACATGATATGATTCCTTTTTTGTGTAAAATTTTCATGAAGAAATTCTAGGCCTAAAGTGTCCAATTTGGCTTTAGGAACTAAATTGAATAAGTTGTAAAATTTGTGTTCTAGAAGCTTCAAGCATGAAATTGCATCGGATCATTAATTAGAGGTCCTTAAATAGCAATTTGACCAAGTTCTAAAATTTTGGACAAAAATGGGCATGAATAGGAAAAATTGGAAAGGGCGTTTTTGTCTTTTGGTAAATAAAAGAATAAAAAGGGAAAAATCAAGTCAAAACGGTGTCCATCTTCCTCCTTGTGTGTCAAAATTTGCAAGGCTTCCATAACTAGGCTTTCAACTTTTCAAGGTTGATTGTAAGTTTTCCCTAGCCCCGTTTTTTATGTTCTTTGCATTTTTGAAGTCCTTGAAGCACAATCTATCCATTTCTAGCCATATTTTGAGCTAGGGTTCCTGTTCAAAAACTTACCCATGTGTGACATGCATGTATTTCTACTTGAACTTATAACTTACTCATAGAAGCCCACATTTCTCATTAAATCATACATCTTACTACCCATTTTACAAACTTTACAAATAAGTACTTTTTAACCATTTTAACTAGAAATCACTTGGTAAAATATGTTTATCACACATTAAACATTCATATTACGAGCCAACTGACAAATTTGTAAATATGTGAAAGTTTAAGGGAAAAATCATAATTTTGTCTAAATATATCTTTGGACTGATTTGAATAATGTGATGATTAAATGAGCTGAATTTGCTATTATAGATTAAGAAAAATAGAGTCCGGACCTAGACCGGGGAAAGTACAAGGTTTTGGACTAAATCGAATTAATTGTCCATATTTTGTACCGAGGTAAGTCCATGTGTAAATAATGCAATGTTGTATCATATTTTAATGCTTTATTAATGTATGAACTTCTATGTTTAATTGTTATGATGAGTGTATGAATGACATAATGGTCAATGAGAACGACTTTTGAACGAGTTTGACAAATACAAGTTATCGAGAAAATCTCGTTTGAACCTTAAAAATAATGTAGGATACAATGTGACATGTCACTAGGAAATATGTGATTATGAGCTCATGAGATTATGTGTATATGTGACTATGTGATTCGAGGTGCTAGCCATGTACGTCCTACCGATGGCTGGGTAGCCCTGCATGTATGAGCAGCCCCTGTAGCTACGTCTTGACTGTCAGCTTGTATGTGCAGGCCAGTGATTAGCTCGAGAGCGAGCAATGTGTGATTGTGATATGAGGTAGCATCTGGCTACGTTTGAAGTACTATGTGCAAGTCTTTCGTGTATCCGATAGTATTCCGAGTGTTCAACGGGTAAACCTGTGAGTTATTTGAAAAATAAGTCAATGATGAGGAAATTTAACAATGTGTTACGAGTTGGTACAAGTATGTACGAAAAACTCATATGAATGAGCTCGGTATGTGACGAACTTTTGGTAAGATTTAACATGTGTAAGTTATGCTTACAAATTTAAGTTATGCCTATGAATCCATGATGACACATATATAAACTATGTTATGTCAATGGCATCTATACATATATGATTACATTGGTATTTATTTGCATGTGAAATTACTAAGCTTTATCCTTACTCCCCTCACTTTTTCCATTTTCTTATAGTATCGCCAAGCTAGCTCAGGGATCGAAAGACATTGGAGACTCGGTTCACACTATCAACTGGATATTTGGGTGCAGTTAGTCTCCACATTTTGAGTATGGCATGTATAGGGACTTGGTCTTTTTGTTATGTCATATTGGTCTAGTCAAATGTGTTGGCTTATGGTAATATTTGATTTATTTTGTATATGACCGTGTGATATGATTCATATTGATTATTTAGGTTGTAACCCTAATTAATTATGCATGCATGCAATGTGTTATGCTTGATGTGGTGGCTTCTGATTGATATGTGTGATGAATGGCGTATGTGCTAAATGAGAGAATCGTGACTAATAAGTATGACCACAACTATGGTATAATTGAGTAAATTGGAAGTAGGTTGACCATGATGAACAAACATGAAATTGGTGTGGAATGCTATGTGAAAGCTTGATGGTTTGGACAGGTGATATGTTGATATTACAAAGTTATGGATTAATCAAGTTTATGAGTATTTGAGTGAGTAAATATACTATGTTGCATGCCATAAAAAATCTATGAGTGAATGAGCATTTAAGGGTTACAAATGGCTTGGAAAATAGCCTCACAGTTGTCCAGACGGGTAGACCCATGGGCGTGTGTCTAGACCGTGTGTGACACACGGTTTGCCCCATGGGCGTAGGATTTGACCATGTGCCCCTATACCTTAATTAATGCAATAGAATGCTCAGTAGTAAAGACACGGGCAGAGACACGGCATGTGTCTCAACCGTGTAAAGGGCATGGCCTCGTGACATGGACGTGTGCCCAGGCCGTGTGAAGTTTGCACTTAATTATTGAATTTAATTCGCCATACGACCTAAGCACACGAGCATGTGCCTTGGTTGTGTGATCATAATTGTGTGATGATGTCATAAACAGAGAGTTACATGGGATGAGGACAAGGGCGTGTCCCAAGCTACGCTGGCGTGGGTGATCACACAGCTTACCTACACGGGCGTGTGACCCTGCTTCATGAAATTTTTGTAAGTTTTTCTAAAGTTATCGGATTAGTCTCGAACTACTCCTGATGTATGTTTTGGGTCTCGTAGGCCCATATAAGGGACAATTTGCATGTGTATGAATGGTTTTAAATTGAATGAAATCTTATGGACAGTTGTGTATGTTTTTTAGTGTTTAAGTCTGGTAATGCCTCGTATCATGTCCCGGTGTCAGACAAAAGTAAGGGGTGTTACATTTAGTGGTATCAGAGCTACGGTTTAGTAAATTCTCAGACTAACGTAGCATGTGTATGAGTCTAGCTATACATACCATAGATATATTATGATAGTGTGACGATGCTTGACGATTTTGAAATATGTTTTCATTCAGTAAATGAATCCCGATAGAGCAGTGGCAGATGATGTTCAAAGTAACGCACCTGCACCCGCTGAAGGGGAGCGTTTTCTGATAGTAAACCCCTTACAGTTAGTCGAGGAGAAAGAAGCAGGGATGACTTTCTCCATATGATTGATGCCTGGTACAAGGGGTTCATTCAAACGAACCCGAACGTCCAACCCCCTCCACCCCCACTTATTCCTCAACCTAACCTCGTAGCAGGTATAGACTTCGTGAGACTGAATAGACCTCCAATTGATAAGATTCGAAAACAAGGAGCTAAAGAGTTTTGAGCTAGTAAAGATAGTGTCCCTGAGAAGGTAGAGTTCTGGCTCGAGAATACCATTAGGGTGTTTAATGAGTTATCATGCACACCTGAGGAATGCATGAAGTGTGTTGTGTCCCTTTTGAGAGACTCAGTTTATCAGTGGTGGAACACCCTTATGTCGGTGGTACCAAGGGAGAGAGATATTTGGGAATTCTTTCAAGAAGAATTCTGTAAGAAATACATTAGCCAGAGATTTATTGATCAGAAAAGGAAGGAATTCTTTGAGTTAAAACAGGGTCAAATGACAGTAACAGAATATGAGCATGAATTTGTAAGGCTGAGCAAATACGCTCGAGAATGTGTATAGACTTAGGCCATTATGTGCAAAAAATTTGAAGATGGATTAAATGAAGACATCTGATTGTTAATGGGTGTCCTTGAACTGAGAGAATTTGTTGTGCTCGTAGAGAGAGATTGAAAAGCCGAGGAATTAGCTAAAGAGAAGAGAAAAGCTGAGTTAGAGTCTTGATATTCGAAGAAGAGACAGATGGGTAAATCATTTCAGCTCTCAACTAAGAAACCGAGAGAGTTTAATACTCGATCAAGTGTTTCAACTGGGTTTTTGAACAAGAACCACAGAGAATAGTATTCGGGTCATAAGGCCCAAACAACGATAGCAAGTGTGGGTAACGCTCGACCTAATAGACCTGAGTGCCAACATTATGGCAGACGTCATCCCGGTGAATGCTGGATGAATAGCTGGGCATGTTTCAAGTGTGGTTCATACGATCATTTTATCCTGGATTGTCCTGAGATGGTTGAAAAGGAAAAATTTCAGAGTGCAAGATTGGACAATGCTATTTCTAGAGGGAGATCACAAAAGTATCCTAGAAATAGAATGAGTAGTAAGAGTGCACCTAGGGATCTAGCTGTGAGACCTGAGGGTAGAGCACCTGCGAGGACTTATGCCATTCCCGCTTGCGAAGAGGCTTCATCCCCTAATGTGATTACGGGTACTTTTTCTCTCTATAATACTTCTGTTGTTGCTTTGATTGATTCGGGATCTACTCATTCATATGTATGTGTGAAATTGGTGTCTAGCATGAATATGCCTTTTGAGTCTACAGAATTTGTGATAAAAGTGTCAAACCCTCTAGGCAAGCATGTGATAGTTGACAAAGTATGTAAGAACCGCCCTTTAATGATTAGAGGTCATTATTTTCTGCCTAATCTCATGCTTTTGCCGTCTGATAAATTTGATATAATACTTGGTATAGATTGGTTGACCATGCATGATGTAGTAGTAAACTGTGGAAGGAAAATCATTGAATTGAAATGTGAAAGCGGTGATATTCTTTGGGTTGAATCAGATGAACTGGATAGCTTGCCTGTAGTGATTTCTTCTATGATTGCCTAGAGATGTCTGAGAAAGGGTTATGAAGCTTATCTTGCCTTTGTGTTGAAGATGAAGGAGTCAGAGTTGAAAATTGAGTCAGTTCCGGTAGTATGCGAATATCCAGATGAGTTGCCCAGATTGCCTCCAATTAGGGAAGTTGAGTTTGGCATCGAATTAGTTCTGGGCACTGCACCTATTTCGATTACTCCATATAGGATGGCTCCAATGGAGTTAAAGGAGTTAAAAGTCCAGTTACTAGAGTTAACGGACAAAGGTTTCACGAGACCCAGTTATTCTTCATAGGGCGCACCGGTGCTATTTTTGAAAAAAAGAAAGATGGTTCGATGAGATTATGCATTGACTACTGATAGCTCAATAAGGTAACCATAAAGAATAGGTACCCCTTACCAAGAATCGATGACTTGTTTGACCAATCAAAGGGAGCCATAGTATTTTCAAAGATAGACTTGAGGTCCGGTTACTACCAGTTGAGAATTTAATATTCAGACGAACTGAAACTACATTTCAGACGAGGAATGATCATTATGAATTTTTGGTTATGCCTTTTGGTTTGAATGCTCCTGCAGTATTTATGGATTTAATGAACCGTATTTTTCGACCATACTTAGATAAATTTGTGGTTGTTTTATTTACGATATACTAATTTATTTTCGTGATGAGGTCGAGCATGCCGAACAATTGAGAACGATTTTGCAAACCTTGAAAGACAAGCAGTTGTATGGTAAGTTTAGTAAAAGTAAGTTTTGGCTTCGAGAAGTCAGATTCTTAAGGCACATTGTTTCGGGTGATGGCATTCGAGTGGATTCGAATAAGATTTCAGCTATTATTGAATGGAAACTGCCGAAGAATGTGTCAAAATTTAGAAGCTTCCTAGGATTAGCCAGTTATTACAAATGGTTTGTTAAAGGATTTTCCAGCTACTTCGATGATGAGATTGTTACAGAAATATGTTAAGTTCGAATGGATGGAAAAATGCCAACAGAGTTTTAAGAAACTAAGGGCGTTGTTAGCTGAGGCTCCAATTTTAGAACAACCTGAACTGGGAAAAGAATTTGTGGTTTATTGTGATGCATCCTTGAATGGATTGGGTTGTGTGCTTATGCAAGAAGGCAAGGTGATCGCTTATGCCTCGAGGTAGTTGAAACCGCATGAGAAGAATTATCCAACACACGATTTGGAATTGGCTCCCATTGTGTTTGCGTTAAAGATTTGGAGACAACATTTGTATGGTGGGAAATGTCCTGTGTATATTGATCATAAAATTCTGAAGTACTTGATAACTCAAAAGGACTTGAACCTAGACAACGAAGATGGCTAGTGCTGATAAAATATTATGAGCTAGTGATTGATTATCACCCAGGAAAGGTGATCGTGGTCACCGATGCTTTGAGTAGGAAATCCTTGTTTGCATTGAGGGCTATGAACACCCAATTGGCCTTAGCGGGTGATGGATCGATTCTAGCCAAGTTAAGAGCTAGACCAATGTTTCTCCAAGAGATTTATGAAGCCAAGCAAAGTGACAGTGATTTACAAGCCAAAAGAATTCAATGTGAATTGGGTATGGAATCAGATTTTCAGATTAGTTATGATGGTTGCTTAATGTTTTGAGATAGGATTTGTATTCCTAAGAATACTGAGTTGATTCAGAAGATTTTGCTTGAGGCCCATAGTAGTTGTTTATCTATGCATCTGGTAGTACGAAAATGTACCATGACTTGAAGAAATTGTATTGGTGGCCCAGTATGAAAAGAGATATTTCTGAGTTCGTTTCGAGATGCCTGATTTGTCAACAAGTGAAAACTGAGCACTAAGTACCTTCAGGCTTACATCAGCCTGTGATGGTTCCCGAATGGAAATGGGACCGTCTTACTATGGATTTTGTGACAAGTTTGCCTTTGACTGTAACACCCTTACCCATATCCGATGCCGGGACAGGGTACGAGGCATTATTAAACTTAAGCAGAACCGGGCCACAAAATTTCATTCAAACTAAAACCAATCAATTAAAGTCAATTTGTCTCTATTATGGACCTACGAGGCCCAAAACATACATCATTAATGGTCTGGGACTAAACCGAGAACTCACAAAAATTCTAAGAAAATTTTTAGTTACATGCCCGTGTGGAGGCAATGCACACGCCTGTGTGCTTGGGGACACGCCCATGTCCGACACCCATGTGGAATTATTGGATTTATTTTCCAATTCGAACCTACAAGGGTTTTCACATGGATGAGAATTTGCCCGTGTCCTTGGCCCGTGTTTCTCACACGGCGTAGGACACTCCTGTGTGGTAGCCCATGTGATTTTAGTGAGCATCCTGTTTATTGTGCCATCATACAAATTTTAGGCACATGGCCAAGCACACACCCATGGCCAGAGGCCGTGTCCTCTACACGGTTGAGACAAACGGCCATGTCTCTGGCCCTGTGTTTTCTACCATGCATGTTAACCTAAAATTCAAGGTGCAGGGGACTCACGGCAGAACGATACGCCCATAGGGCTGACCGTTTGTCACACACGGTCTAGACACATATCCGTGTGTCTACCTATGTAGACCATTTGGAGGCTACTCTCCAAGCCATTGGTCACCCTTAAACAATCATACACTTCCATAAGTTCAATGGCATATCGCATGATATATTTGGACACTTAAACATGCAACATTATAGCATCACTATGACACCTTTTTATACTAGTCCATTTGTATTCACACAACCTTATCTTTTAGTCATTCCACACCAATTTAATGGTTTACCATATTCCTTATTATCAATCCATTGTGAGTGCTAAATCATGCAACCACATACTAGTAAATAAATAGTCATCAATCAAACCAACACATACACATCTTAGAATCCATGCAAAGGTAAACTTAGGGATACATCCCAATCATTAATATGGACCAAATCACATGGCCACATACAAAATAATCAATGCCCAAATGAGTCATTATACTTGGCAACTTCAACATGACACATATACACAAAATAGACAAGTTTCCTATACATACCATGACCAAAATAATTAAACCCTTTTATACCCAAAATCCTTGAAGATAGTGTGATCCGAGCTCCGACGTCTCCCGATCCTTTGAGCTAGCTTGACGTGTCTAAAGAGAAGGGAAAATAGAGGAGTGTAAGCTATAAAGCTTAGTAAGTACATATACAAATAATCTACATCTTTGCAATTATTGATAATTTAAGCATAGTTACTTATCCATTATGATACTTCTCACCATGTCATATGTATACTTACATTCCATATTCATATGCACATGCTTATCCAAATACATATCTTTCATAATATCATCATATACAAAGTTCTCATAGGGTTTTGGTACATACCTGTGCCATCTTGGACACTTATGGCTTACTTAAATTTTACTTTTGAAATTCATATTACGTTACCCGTTGAACACTTGGAATATGATTCGGACACATGGAAGGAATGCACAGAAGTGCCTGAACATAGCCTTGGCTACTTGACAGAAAATGCACCGAAGTGCCTCATATCATAGAATCACATGCCGCTCTCAACGGGACTACTCAAAGAGCTAAGAGAGTATCTGAACACAACTCAGAATACCCAACACCCGGAACCTAGCATTTATCACATATTAAATGAGCTCATAACACACATGAAAATCCTAGTGACATGTCACTTGTATCCTCAACTATTCCTAAGGTTCAAACGAGATTTTAGACTTCCAGACCTTTACGAACGTACTCGTATAATTGGTTTCTTTCACATGGCCAACATCTTATAATCATATAGTAAGGCATCAAAACATGTTATATTATTAACATATCCAAATAAGCATATTAAGCATACAAATATCAATAAATCATTTAATAAAAATAATTAATGTATTTATTTGCATATGTACTTACCTCGGTACAAAATATTATAATCGAGTCTAAACCTCATAAACCTTGTTCTTTCCCCGATCAAGGCCCTTATATAGATTCTCTTGATCTATAATACCAAATTTAGCTCGTTTAATTCATACATTACTCAAAACGACCCAAAATTCATACTTGGGTAAAATTACTATTTTACCCCAATACTTTCATATATTTGCAATTTAGTCCCTAGGCTCGGATAATACAATATATTGGATTTCTTAGTTACCCAAGCCTAGCCGAACATTTTTCATGTTCATAACAGCCCACATTTTCCTTCCTTTCACATTTTTCTACCATTTTCTACAACTTTTACAAATTTTTTTCATGAAAATCTACTTAGTAAAAGTTGTTTACCATCTTTTAAACTCTCATATTCCTCCATAAAACATCAAAACATAAGCTTCTCATGCATGGTTAAATTTCTAAACATGGTCCCTAGCATGAAATATGGGTAGAAATAGAGAGAGCAAGTTACTAGGATTTCAAAAATACGAAGAACATTAAAAACGGGGCTTGGGAGCACTTACTATAGAGCTTGGAAAGCTTGAAAACCCTAGCTATGGAGAACCCTAAAATTTCGGCAACAACATGGAGAGAATGAGCTGATTTTGGCTTATTTTCCCTTTTGATTTCATTAATATACCAAATGACCAAAGTGCCCCTAATGCCTTTCCTTCAAATTTTTCTATACAAGCCCATTTTTTTCCAAAAACTTAGAAATTGGGAAAATTTATCTTTAAGACCTCCTAATTAATAATCCATAGCAATTTCATACAAATTGCTTCTAAAACAAAAATTTTGCAACTTATTCAATTTGGTTCCTAATTTCCAATTGGACACCTTATACTTAAAATTTCTTCATGAAATTTTAACACATGCATATTTTCATATTCTAAACCTCATAACAATCATAAAAACAATATTTTAACGTCGGATTTGTGGTCCCAAAACCACTATTCCTATTAGGCCCTATTTTTGGGATGTTACATTTCTCCCCCTTAAAGACTTTCATCCTCGAAAGTCTTACCAGTAAACAGGTTCAGATATTGACTTCTCATAGTATCCTTTGGTTCCCAAGTGGCTTCTTCAACCCCATGTCTATGCCATAATACCTTCATAAGGGTAATACTTTTGTTCCTCAGTTGCTTAACTTCCCTGGCCAAAATTTTAACCGGTTCCTCATCGTAAGTCATGTCTAGCTGAATTTCAACCTCTGTAAAGGTAATCACATGCTAGGGATCCAATCTGTATCGACGTAACATGGATACATGAAACATGTTATGGATCTTTTCCAACTCTGATGGCAGAGCTAAGCGATAGGTAACCGGTCCTATTCTATGGATAATCTCATAAGGCCCAATAAAATGAGGACTTAATTTGCCTTTTCTACCGAATCTTAAAACTTTCTCCAGGGTCATACCTTCAAGAATACATTGTCCCCAACTTGATACTCAATTCCTTTTCTTTTCAAATCCGTATATGATTTCTGTCTATCCGACGCTGCTTTCAAACAATGTTGAATCACCTTAACTTTGTCTTCGGTTTCTTTGATCAAATCCACTCCGAAAATTTTACTTTCCTCAAGCTCTGTCCAATACAAAGGAGTTCGACACTTTTGGTCGTATAATGCCTTATAAGGTGCCATCCTTAAACTAGATTGATAATTGTTGTTGTAAGCAAATTCAACCAAAGGTAGATAATTTTGCCAACTACCTTAAAACTCAAGAACACAACATTTAAGCATATATTCCAGTGTTTGAATTATTCTCTCGGATTATCCATCAGTTTGTGGGTGGAAAGCAGTACTAAAATTTAGTTTCATTCCCAAAGCCGCTTGCAAGTTTTTCCAAAATCGCGACATAAATCTTAGATCTCTATCCAAAATAATCGACAATGGCACACCATGAAGTCTAGCAATCTCTAAAATGTACAAATCGGTTAACTTATCTAGGGAATAATCTGTGCGTACCAGTATAAAATGGGCCGATTTAGTCAATCTATTGACTATCACCCAAATAGCATCTCTCTTTCTGAGAGTTACTGGCAACCCGATCACGAAATCCATAGTGATCCGATCCCATTTCCACTCAGGGACCACAATAGGCTGGAGTAAGCTGGAGGGTACTTGATGTTCAACTTTAACCTGTTGACAGATCAAACATCTTGTTACAAATTCTGAGATATCTCTTTTCATGCCGTTCCTCTAATAAACTTTCTTCAAGTCATTATACATCTTGGTACTTCTGGGATGACCTAACATACTACTGTTATGTGCCTCGTGTAAAATAGTCTGGATCAACTCAGCATTCTTCGGAACACAGATTCTTCCCCGAAATCTCAAGCATCTATTGGAGTCAGTTTGAAAGTCGGGTTCGCTGGTTGCTTCACACTGAACTTTTTTAGCTTGTAATTCCTCATCGAATTTTTGAGCTTCACAAATCTCACGGAGAAGAGCTGGCCTAGCTCTCAATTCAGCTAAAATGGAACCATCAACAATAAGGTCATCTGTGTATTCATTGCCATCAAAGCGAATAGAGACTTCCTGCTCAAAGCGTCGGCGACCACGTTCACCTTTCCCGGATGATAATAAATTATAAGCTCATAATCTTTCAACATTTCCAACCATCTCCATTGTTTTAAATTCAAATCTTTTTGAGTCATCAAATACTTAAGGCTCTTATGATCAGTATAGACATGGCATTTTTACCCGAACAAATAATGATGCCAAATCTTCAAGGAAAACACTATGGCGGCCAATTCCAAATCATGAGTTGGATAATTCTTCTTATGAGGTTTCAATTGTTTCGAAGTATAGGCTACAACTTTTCCTTCTACATAAGCACACATACTAGACCATTCAAGGACGCATCGCTGTAGATTACAAACTCTTTCCCCAGTTCCAGTTGTACTAGCACCGGCGCCTCTGACAATAGCATTTTCAACTTTTCAAAGCTTTGTTGGCACTTTTCTGTCAACTCAAACTTAACAACCTTTGCAGTAGTCTTGTCATAGGAGTGACTATCATAGAAAATCCTTTTACAAACCTTCAATAATAACCGGATAAACCCAAAAAGCTCCTAACTTTGGTTACATTCCTTGGAGGCTTCCATTCATCAATGGCAGAAATTTTACTAGGATCAACCCGAATACCATCACTAGAAACAATGTGGCCTAAGAATCCAACTTCCTGAAGCCAAAACTCACTTTTACTGAACTTGGCATATAATATCTTATCCCTCAAAGTCTGGAAAACGATCCTCAGATGTTCGGCATGTTCTGTCTCATCTCTAGTGTAAATAAAATGTCATCTATGAACACTACAACAAACTTATCCAAGTATGGACGAAATATTCTATTCATCAAATCCATAAACATAGCCGGAGCATTCGTCAATGCAAAAGGCATAACATGGAACTCGTAGTGACCATACCTTGTTTTAAAAGCAATCTTAGGTACATCTGTCTCCTTAACTCGCAACTGGTAATAACCGGACCTCAAGTCTATCTTGGAAAACCATGTTGCTCCTTTTAGCTGATCGAACAAATCATCAATTCTTGGCAATGGATATTAGTTCTTAACAATTACCTTATTATGTTTCCAGTAATCAATACATAATCTCATGGGACCATCCTTCTTCTTTACAAATAACACGGGAGCACCCCAAGGTGAAAAAATGGGTCTCACAAAGACTTTGTCAACCAATTCTTGCAACTGTGACTTTAATTCCCTAAACTCTATCGGAACCATCCTATACGAAGCGATAGAGATAGATGCTGTCCTTGGCATTAACTTAATACCAAATTCAACTTCCCTAATCGGGGGTAAACCTAGCAATATTTCTAGGAACATATCCACAAACTCACATACAATAGGCACTGATTCGACTTTCAACTTAGATTCCTTTGTATTCAACACATAAGCCAGATATGCTTCATATCCTTTTCTCATACATTTCTAAGTTGTCATCAAAGAAATTACGATTGGCAAGCCACTAAGTTCATCTAATTCGACTCGAAGGACTTCGCCATTCTCATGTCTCAATTTCATAACTTTCCGTTTATAGTCTACTATAGCACCATGAAGTGTCAAGCAATCCATACCCAAAATAACATCGAATTCATCAAACGGCAACAACATCAAGTCAGTCGGAGAACAAAGACCACTAATCATCAAAGGGCATTTCTTGCATACTTTATCGACTAAGACATGCTTGCCTAACAGGTTTGACACTCTAATCAAAAATTTTGTAGACTCCACAGGTAAATTCAAGCTAGATGACAATTTCATGCATGCATACAAATGTGTAGATCCTGGATCTATCAAAGTAATAACAACAGTTTCATAAAGAGAAAATGCACCAGTGATCACGTCCGACGACGATGCTTCTTCGTGTGCTCATATGGCATAGGCTCTAACTGGAGCCCTAGCCTCAGATCGTACTGCTGTCTCTCGTGTTGTATTTTTTCTGCTAGCTCTAGTACCAGCAATTTTCGGGGGTCTTGCCTTTGAAGTCGAACCACTTTGTCTTGCATTCTGAAATCACTCATCCATCTCGGGACAATCCTTAATAAAGTGGTCTTGAGAATTACATCTATAACACGTCCCATCATTCCTCCTACATGAGCCCAGATGACGTCTTCCGTAGTATTCACACTCGGGTCAATGAGGTTTAACGTCTCCTACACTAGCTATAGATGTAGCCTGAGTCATGAAACCCAAATTTTGCTTCTTACGAGTTCTGTGGGAGTGTCCTACTGATACATAAGAACGAAAATACACATCTTTAGATTTCTTAGACTGAGTTAGGGTCGATCTGCTCATCATTCTCTTTCGTATATCTCTAGCTTTCGACTCGGCTTTCTTCTTCTTCCTTGTCAATTCTTCAGCCTTACATGCCCGTTCAACGAGCACAACAAATTCCTTTAGTTCAAGGATGCCCACTAACACCTTGATTGTAACACCCCTAACCTTTATCCGTCGCCAAATTAGGGTTACAGGGTATCACCAGTCAAGAACACATTTTCAGATAATCACATACACACACTTATAATAACTAAAAAAAATATAAACAATCGTAAAATAATTTCATTGTCTATTTAATTACTAGTACTAAAGAGATGAATATACTTTTAATTCAAACTCATAATACATGCAGATATACAGACCCCATTACACTTTAATCGCACACTATAACTATATACAATTACATTACACAAATGTACCACTATTTTTTTTATAAAATCGTATAAAATTCGGCATACGTTTAATATTAAGCTAAACACTTATTCACCACACCAACACATATAATTATTATAATTTATTATTGTATATGCCATTATTCATCTAGTCATTCTTTCATGCATTTAGCTAAACCAAATTTGATTTTAACTATTACTCATTCACGGTTTAAATCAATTGACTTATAAATATATATACTTCAATTGCCTAAATCATTATACTTATTCTATATAATATAATATTATATCATTTAATATGCTACAATTGGATGCAAATTTACTATAATTACCTATATTAATTACATTTACCGAAATATGATACAATATAAATTAATGATTTCATATAATAATCCCAAATTGTCATTATTAGATCAAGGCATTGATTAGCTTCCACAACCGAATTTAAACAACTTATACCAATCCAAAAACATGCATGCATAGTTCAACTAGTTAATCGAAAATACTTAATAACTAAAAGAGATTATTCCTGAAATTTCAAAATATTAATCACGCATATAGATATATACAGAACATAATTATTACATACTTTATATCAAATATATCAAGTCAAATTATCATATACAAAAATATTCATAGAAGCAATGACAAGCCACAAATAAACCAAAACTTTCTTATTCAATGCATTTTATAACCAATTATACCATTATATTGTTGAGTTAGTTTCAAACTAATTTATGTGTCTTATCTATTCAAAACCTTGACCAGATCAATTTAACATGCTATGAAAATGCATACACACAATGATCATTACACCATCCATTTTAAGTTTACCAACCATTGTCAAACCATTACTAACACATATAGCGTTTATCATGTGAATTATTCTTGCATAGCATATAGCATTTAAGCAAAAGTGAGCTCAAACCACAATCCAAAAATACAACCATAATTATCAAAAACCAAGATCATAAGATATTATAACAAAGCCCACATAAAGTCAAACTTAAACATAAATAGGAAGCCATTTTCACATGGCTAATATACAAACACATTCAAAATAATTAATCCCAAAACCAGTCTATACGTGCCAAAATTTAAGTTTAGCTATACAGTACCAAAACAGTAGATAGTGTGATGAGCTTGGCTGACAGTCCTCGAGCTTGTAGCTTGACTCCAAATCTATAAAATAAAGACAAATATACACACAGTAAGCTACTAAAGCTTAGTAAGTCATAAGCAATTAAACTAGCTGATAATATAATTAATTTAATTTAATTTAACCAAATTTCAATATCATTAACAAGCTTACTCTCAACTTATATCTTCAATAATAATATACCAACCACATATATTTATTACCTTAGACGGATATTCACAAGTTGAGTAATAAAACCACTGCTCAATTTTCGAAAGCCAAAATGTCATAATTAATCAACCACTACACAATTATAAAAGTCCAAGAACCTTAATTCAATATTATGTACATATAACTCTTATAAGACCTATTATTTATGATCACATATCTATGCATAAGCAAAAATCAATTCCATAATATACTTACCATTTGTACAAAGCCGAATACACTTATTTAATTCATGTATATATTTAACCTGACATCACATATAATTTATCAATGATCAAGTCACATACATACCTTATTATTGATAGCTAACAAGCTAAATCATACCTTGCCTTTTAGCTCATTTTACATATTCGATCAAGATTTACCCTTGCCCGATGAACCATTCAGAATTGGATAGGACACTTGGATAATCACATAAATCGTACAATGCCAATGTCCCAGACATGGTCTTACATGTCTTACAAATCGATGCCACCGTCCCAGACAGGGTCTTACTCGTAAACACTTATCGGAACCACATATCGATGCCATGGTCTTACTCGCACACATATATCGGAATCCTATGTCATGACATATGTATCCTAACTATTCCTAAGGTTCATACGAGGCTTTCGGACATCGTAACTCGGTCGAATCGAACTCGGAAGTGTAGTAGCCAAATTTAATCACGTTCGGTCATAGCATATTTAAATTCTAATATTTCATAACAGAATATAAATATAACATTAAATTTCCAAATAAACACATCTATTTGCTTATAAACTTACCTCGAACGGTACATAACAGAATCGGGCGGCTAGTCGACAACTTTCGTTTTTCTCCGATCCAAATCCGATTTCTTTGGTTCTTGGTCTAAAAATATTCAAATTAAGCTCATTCAAACATATTTTCATTCAATTTAGTCCAAAACACATAAATAGGAAAATTACCATTTTACCCCTAATATATATAATTTTTACAATTTAGTCCCTATTGCACAAAACACAAAATACACAAAATTTCCAATTACCGATGTTTAGTCGAAACTTACCCATTACCATATCAGTCCATATATTTCATTAATTTCACATTTTAGTCCCTCAAATTATTATTTTTGCAATTAAGTCCTAATTACTCAAAATTATCAAAAATTCCAAAACAAAATATGTTAAGCTAAAACATATCTTTCATTTTTCATCATCAAACCACAAAAATCACAAGCTATCAACAATGGCACAACTCAAAATATTCATCAAAATAAAAAAATTCAAGCATGGGTTTTGTAGTACTTGAAGCAAGGATCTAAAAAACGTAAAAATTATCAAAAACCGAACAAAAAAGAACATTGTATGGGCCTGAATATTGACCGAACCCTAGCTTACATTCTTTTCTTTTTATTTTGTTTAGTTTCAGCTACCAAGAACATATGAACACTCAAATATGGCTTTATTTATTTTATGTTTTACATTATAATATAACATATATAATATAATATTTAATTTACTTATATATCTTTACTAATATAATAGAAAAACCATGTAACTTATATCTTATGCCTTCCCACTTACTTATTAATGGCATATTTACAACATGAATGTTCCAACTTAGAAAGCCACTAACAATTTGGCCCTCATGCTTTAAACTATCAAGTTTTTAATTTATGTGACTAAGTCCTTCTATTTAATCAGACACCTAAACGACAAAATTAAATCACGAAAGTTTCACAGATATAAATTCACACAAAATAAACACGAAAAATAATTTAAAAATTATTTTCTAACTCAGATTCGTGGTCCCGAAACCACCGTTCCAATTAGGGTCTAAATCAAGCTGTTACAACTCTCCCCCCTTTAGGGATTTTCGTCCCCGAAAATCTTACCGGTGAAAAGGCTCGGATAACGTTCTCTCACTGTACCCTCCGGCTCCCATGTTTCTTCCTCAACTCCATGCTTATGCCACAATACTTTAACTAACCAAATCTTCTCATTCCATAACTCTTTAACCTCACGAGTCAAAATGCGAATCGGTTCTTCTTCGTAGGTCATATCAGGCCGGATTTCAATCTCAGACAGACTAATCACATGTGAAGGATCAGATCGATACCTCCGAAGCATCAAAATGTGGAATACATTGTGTATCTTTTCCAACTCAGGTGGCAACAACAATCTGTAAGCAACTGGCCCAATACGCTCTATAATTTCATACGGCCCAATGAATCTCGAACTCAATTTGCCTTTACGGCCAAGTCTAAATATTTTCTTCCATGGTGAGCCTTTCAAGAAAACTTTGTCCCCAATATGAAACTCTATATCTTTACGTTTCAAGTCTGCATAAGATTTCTGACGATCCGATGTTGCTTTCAAACTTTCACGGATCACTTTTACTTTCTGTTCAGTTTCTCTGATCAAGTGAACCCTATTTATCTTATTTTCACTGAGCTCAGTCCAGTACAATGGTGTACGGCATTTACGACCATACAAAGCTTCATAAGGTGCCATTTTGATACACGATTGATAACTATTATTATACACAATTCAATCAAAGGTAGATATCGTTACCATGTACCTTCGAACTCGAGAATGCAACATCTCAACATATCCTCAAGCATCTGAATGATTCGCTCAGACTGGCCATCTGTTTGCGGATGGAAAGCTGTACTGAAATGTAATTTTGTGCCTAGTACATGTTGCAGCTTCCTCCAAAACAACGATGTAAACCTTGGATCTCGATCCGAAACAATGGATATAGGCACACCATGTAATCTCACAATCTGAGAAACATACAATTCAGCTAGCTTATCAAGTGAGTAATCCGTACGTATCGAAACAAAATGAGCTGATTTAGTCAATCTATCAACAACAACCTAAATTGCATCTTTCTTGCTCGGTGTCAATGGCAAACCAGATACAAAATCCATCGTAACTCTATCTCACTTCCACTCAGGTATCATGATAGGCTGAAGCAATCCTGAAGACACCTGATGTTCAGCTTTTACTTGTTGACAGACGAAACATCTTACAACAAAGTCAGAAATGTCTCGTTTCATACCATGCCACCAACAAAGCTGTTTCAGATCATTATACATCTTTGTACTACCTAGGTGGACAGATAACCGACTACTATGTGCTTCATTCAAAATCATCTGGATCAACTCTGTATTCCTCGGAACACATATCCGGTCCCTAAATCTCAAACAGTCATCAGTACCAACCCTAAACTCTGAATCAACATCCATCTCACACTGAACTCATTTTGCGATCAATTCATTATCAACCTTCTGGGCATCACATATTTGTTGAAGAAATAATGGTCTAGCTTTCAATTCAGCTACTATCGAACCATCATCTGACATAGCCATATGTGTATTCATTGCAAGCAAAGCAAATAGTGATTATTAGCTTAAAGCATCAGGAACAACGTTAGCCTTTCCTGGGTGATAGTCAATCACAAGCTCGTAGTCTTTTAACAGTTTTAACCATCGACATTGTCTCAAATTCAGATCTTTCTGAGTCATCAAGTATTTCAGGATTTTATGATCAGAGTAAGCATGACATTTCTCGCCGAACAGATTGTGACGCCAAATCTTCAATGCGAACACAATGGCTTCCAAATCTAGGTCGTGTGTTAGATAATTCTTTTCATGTGGCTTCAACTGTCTCGAGGCATAAGCTATCACTTTTCCTTCCTGCATCAAAACACAGCCCAAACCATTCAAATATGCATCACTGTAAATAACAAATTCTTTACCCGATTCTGGCTGAACTAGCACTAAAGCTTCGGTTTCAACTGATCAAAACTTTTCTGACACTTCTCTGACCATTCGAACTTAACATCTTTCTGTAGTAGCTTTATCATTGGAACTGTAATCATAGAGAATCCTTTCACGAAGCGTCTGTAATAACCAGCAAGTCCCAGAAAGCTTTGAACTTCAGAAACATTCTTCGGAGGTTTCCAATCCAGTATAGTTGATATTTTGCTCGGATCAACCCGAATATCTGATGCTGATACCACGTGACCCGGAAAACTGACTTCACCTAACCAAAACTCACATTTACTAAATTTCGCATACAACTACTTATCTCGCAACGCATGCAATACAAATCACAAATGTTCGGCATGTTCACCTTCACTACGAGAGTAGATCAAAATGTCATCTATAAACACAACCACAAACCGGTCTAGATACGGTCTGAAGATCAATTCATCAAATCCATGAAAACAGCTGGTGCATTAGTGGCTTATATAATCTCAGCGGATCACTTACTTGAGGTACTGCAGGCATCGAAGATGGATTAGTCGGGGGTGGAGGTTGTTGTGCAGCCGGGTTAGTCCAGATATATTGAGTAAACCAATCATTCATCATCTGATAGAAGGCTTGTTTAGCCTCACTTTCTTGATAACACGAAGTCGGTCGAGAATCTGTCGGCGCTGTCCCTTACGAGGGAGCAGGCACTGCACTCTCGACATCATCAGCTACAGCTCTATCAGGATCCATTTACTATATGAAAACACATTTCAAATGTTAGAAGTCATCACACTATCACAGTATATCATTGTGGCATGTATAGCTAAACTCACACATACGTTAGTCCTAGAACCGACTAAACCGTAGCTCTGATACGAAAAAAATGTAACACCCCTAACCCTTATCCATCGCCAAATTAGGGTTACAGGGCATCACCAGTCAAAAACACATTTTCAGATAATCACATACACACACACTTATAATAACTAAAAAAATATATAAACAATTGTTAAATAATTTCATAGTCTATTTAATTACCAGTACTAATGAGCTGAATATACTTTTAATTCAAACTCATAATACATGCAGATATACAAACCCCATTACACTTTAATCGCATACTGTAACCATATACAATTACATTACACAAATGTACCACAATTTTTTTTTATAAAATCGTATCAAATTCGGCATACATTTAATATTAAGCTAAACACTTATTCACCACACCAACACATATAATTACTATAATTTATTATTGTATATGCCATTATTCATCTAGTCATTCTTTCATGCATTTAGCTAAACCAAATTGGATTTTAACTATTACTCTTTCACGGTTCAAATCAATTGACTTATAAATATATATACATCAATTGCCTAAATCATTATACTTATTCTATATAATATAATATTATATCATTTAATATGCTATAGTTGGATGCAAATTTACTATAATTACCTATATTAATTACATTTACTGAAATATGATACAATATAAATTAATGATTTCATATAATAATCCCAACTTGTCATTATTAGATCAAGGCATTGATTAGCTTCCACAACCAAATTTAAACAGCTTATACCCATCCAAAAACATGCATGCATTGTTCAACTAGTTAATCAAAAACACTTAATAACTAAAAGATATTATTCTTGAAATTTCAAAACATTAATCACGCATATAGACATATACAGAACGTAATTATTACATACTTTATATCAAATATATCAAGTCAAATTATCATATACAAAAATATTCATAGAAGCAATGACAAGCCACAAATAAAAGAAAATTTTCTTATTCAATGCATCTTATAACCAAATATACCAATATATTATTGAGTTAGTTTCAAACTAATTTATGTATGTCTTACCTGTTCAAAACCTTGATCAAATCAATTTAACATGCTATGAAAATGCATACACACAATGATCATTACACCATCCATTTTAAGTTTGCCAACCATTGTCAAACCATTACTAACACATATAGCGTCTATCATGTGAATTATTCTTGCATAGCATATAGCATTTAAGCAAAAGTGAGCTCAAACCACAATCCAAAAATACAACCATAATTATCAAAAACAAAGACCATAAGACATTATAACAAAGCCCACATAAAGTCAAACTTAAACATAAATAGCAAGCCATTTTCACATGACTAATATACAAACACATTCAAAATAGTTAATCCCAAAATCAGTCTATACATGCCATAATTTAAGTTTAGCTATAAGGTACCAAAACAGTAGATAGTGTGATGAGCTTGGCTGATAGTCCTCGAGCTTGTAGCTTGACTCCAAATCTATAAAATAAAGACAAATATACACAGAGTAAGCTACTACAGGTTAGTAAGTCATAAGCAATTAAACTAGCTGATAATATAATTAATTTAATTTAATTTAATTTAACCAAATTTTAATATCACTAAAAAGCTTACTCTCAACTTATATCTTCAATAATAATATACCAACCACATATATTTATTACCTTAGACGGATATTCAAAAGTTGAGTAATAAAACCACTGCTCAATTTTCAAAAGCCAAAATGTCATAATTAATCAACCACTGCACAATTATAAAAGTCCAATAACCTTAATTCAATATTATGTACATATAACTCTTACAAGACCAATTATTTATGATCACTTATATATGCATAACCAAAAATCAATTCCATAATATACTTACCATTTTTACAAAGCCGAATACACTTATTTAATTCATGTATATATTTAACCTTACATCACATATAATTTATCAATGATCAAGTCACATACATACCTTATTATTGATAGCTAACAAGCTAAATCATACCTTGCCTTTTAGCTCATTTTACACATTCGATCAAGATTTACCCTTGCCCGATGAACCATTCTGAATTGGATAGGACACTTGGATAATCACATAAATCATACAATGCCAACGTCCCAGATGTGGTCTTACATGTAGCCACAAATCGATGCCACTGTCCCAGATAGAGTCTTACTCGTAAACACATATCAAAACCACATATCGATGCCATGGTCTTACTCACACACATATATCGGAATCCTATGTCATGACATATGTATCCTAACTATTCCTAAGGTTCATACGAGGCTTTGGAACGTCGTAACTCGTTCGAATTGAACTCCGAATTGTAGTAGCCAAATTTAATCACGTTGGGTCATAGCATATTTAAATTCTAATATTTCATAACAGCATATAAATATAACATTAAATTTCCAAATAAACACATTTATTTGCTTATAAACTTACCTCGAACGGTACATAACAGAATCGGGCGGCTAGTCGACAACTTTCGTTTTTCCCCAATCCAAACCCAATCTTTTTAGTTTTTGATCTAAAAATATTCAAATTAAGCTCATTCAAACATATTTTCATTCAATTTAGTCCAAAACACATAAATAGGTAAATTACCATTTTGCCCCTAATATATATAATTTTTACAATTTAGTCCCTATTGCACAATACACAAAATTTCCAATTACCCATGTTTAGCCGAAACTTACCCATTACCATACGAGTCATATATTTCATTAATTTCACATTTTAGTCCCTCAAATTATTATTTTTGCAATTAAGTCCTAATCACTCAAAATTATCAAAAATTCCAAAGCAAAATATGTTAAGCTAAAACATATCTTTCATTTTCAATCATCAAACCACAAAAATCACAAGCTATCAACAATGGCACAACTCAAAATATTCATCAAAATTCAAAATTCAGGCATGGGTTTTGTAGTACTCGAAGCAAGGATCTAAAAAACATAAAAATTATCAAAAACCGAACAAAAATGAACCTTGTATGGGCCTGAATATTGACCGAACCCTAGCTTGCTTTCTTTTCTTTTTATTTTGTTTAGTTTCAGCTACCAAGAACATATGAACACTCAAATATGGCTTTATTTATTTTATTTTTTATATTATAATATAACATATATAATATAATATTTAATTTACTTATATATCTTTACTAATATAATAGAAAAACCATGTAACTTATATCTTATGCCTTCCCACTTACTTATTAATGGGATATTTACAACATAAATGTTCCAACTTAGAAAGCCACTAACAATTTGGCCCTCATGCTTTAAACTATCAAGTTTTTAATTTATAGGACTAAGTCTTTTTATTTAATCAGACACCTAAATGACAAAATTAAATCACGAAAGTTTCACAGATATAAATTCACACAAAATAAACACGAAAATTAATTTAAAATTTATTTTTTGACTCGGATTCGTCGTCCCAAAACTACCGTTTCGATTAGGGTCTAAATCGGGCTATTACAACTCTCCCCCCTTTAAGGATTTTCGTCACCAAAAATCTTACCAATGAAAAGGCTCGGATAACGTTCTCTTATTGTATCCTCTGGCTCCCATGTTGCTTCCTCAACTCCATGCTTATGCCACAATACTTTAACTAATAGAATCTTCTTATTCTGCAACTCTTTAACCTCACGAGTCAAAATGCGAATCGGTTCTTCTTCGTAGGTCATATCAGGCCGAATTTCAATCTCAGATGGACTAATCACATGTGAAGGATCAGATCAATACCTCTGAAGCATCGAAATATGGAGTGCATTGTGTATCTTTTCCAACTCAATTGGCAATAGCAATCTGCAAGCAACTGGCCCAATACGTTCTATAATTTCATACGACCCAATGAATCTCGAACTCAATTGGCCTTTACGGCCAAATCTAAGTATTTTCTTCCATGGTGAGACTTTCAAGAAAACTTTGTCCCCAATCTGAAACTCTATATCTTTACGTTTCAAGTCCGCATAAGATTTCTGACGATCCGATGGTGCTTTCAAACTTTCACGGATCACTTTCACTTTCTGTTCAGTTTCTCTGATCAAGTCAACCCCATGTATCTTATTTTAACTGAGCTCAGTCTAGTACAACAGTGTACGACATTTACGACCATACAAAGCTTCATAAGGTGCCATTTTGATACTCGATTGATAACTATTATTATACGCAAATTCAATCAAAGGTAGATATCGTTCCCATGTACCTTCTAACTCGAGAATGCAACATCTCAACATATCCTAAAGTCTCTGAATGATTCGCTTAGACTGGCTATCTGTTTGCGGATGGAAAGTAGTACTGAAATGTAATTTTTGTGCCTAGTACATCTTGCAGTTTCTTCCAAAACCGCGATGTAAACCTCGGATCTCGATCTGAAACAATGGATATAAGCACACCATGTAATCTCACAATCTGAGAAACATACAATTCAGCTAGCTTATCAAGTGAGTAATCCGTACGTATCGGAAAAAAATGAGATGATTTAGTTAATCTATCAACAACAACCCAAATTGCATCTTTCTTGCTCAGTGTCAATGGTAAACCAAATACAAAATCCACCGCAACTCTATCCCACTTCCACTTAGGTTTCATGCTAGGCTGAACCAATCCTGAAGGCACCTGATGTCCAGCTTTTACTTGTCGACAGACTAAACATCTTGTAACAAAGTCAGAAATGTCTTGTCTTATACTATGCCACCAATAAAGTTGTTTCAGATCATTATACATCTTTGTACTACCTGGGTGGACAGATAATTGACTACTATGTGCTTCTTTCAAATTCCTCTAGATCAACTCTGTATTCCCCGAAACACATATCCGGTCCCTGAATCTCAAACAGTCATCAGTATCAACCCTAAACTCTAAATCAACATCCGTCTCACACTGAACTCATTTTGCTATAAATTCATTATCAAACTTTTGGGCATCATATATTTGTTCAACAAATAACGGTCTAACTTTCAATTCAGCTACTATCGAACCATCATCTGACATAGCCATATGCGTATTCATTGCACGCAAAACAAATAGTAATTTTCAGCTTAAAGCATCAGCAACAACGTTAGCCTTTCCTGGGTGATAGTCAATCACAAGCTCGTAGTCTTTTAACAGTTCTAACCATCGACGTTGTCTCAAATTTAGATCTTTCTGAGTCATCAAGTATTTCAGGATTTTATGATCAAGGTAAACATGACATTTCTTGCCGAACAGATAGTGAAACCAAATCTTCAATGCGAACACAATGGCTACCAATTCTAGGTCGTGTGTCGGATAATTCTTTTCATGTGGCTTCAACTGTCTCGAGGCATAAGCTATAACTTTGCCTTACTGCATCAAAACACAGCCCAAACCATTCAAAGATGCATCACTGTAAATAACAAATTCTTTACCCGATTCTGGCTGAACTAGCACTAGAGCTTCGGTCAAAAGGGCTTTCAACTGATCAAAACTTTTCTGGCACTTCTCTGACCACTCGAACTTAACATCTTTCCGTAGCAGCTTTGTCATTGGAGCTGCAATCATAGAGAAACCTTCCATGAAGCGTCTGTAATAACCAGCAAGTCCTAGAAAGCTTCAGACTTTAGAAACATTCTTTGGAGGTTTCCAATCTAGTATAGTTGATATTTTGCTCGGATCAACCCGAATACCTGATGCTGATACCACGTGACCCAAAAAACTGACTTCACTTAACCAGAGCTCACATTTACTGAATTTCGCATACAACTGCTTATCTCGCAACGTCTGCAATACAAGTCTCAAATGTTCAGCATGTTCACCTTCACTATGAGAGTAGATCAGAATGTCATCTATAAACACAAACACAAATAGGTCCAGATACGGTCTGAAGATTCGATTCATTAAATCCATGAAAACAACTGGTGCATTAGTGAGTCCGAAAGGCATAACCAAAAACTCATATTGTTCGTACCTCATTCTGAAAGTAGTCTTTGGCACATCTGAATCTTTAACTGGTAACTGATAGTAACCTGATCTCAAATCTATCTTCGAAAATACTGTGGCCCCTTTCAGTTGATCAAACAGATCATCAATCCGTCGCAACGGAAACTTATTCTTTATAGTCACCTTATTAAGCTGTCTGTAATCAATGCACATTCTCATAGTTCCATCTTTCTTTTTCACAAACAACACAGGTGCACCCCACGGAGAGAAACTCGATCGCGCGAAACCTCTATCTGTCAATTCTTGCAACTGAGCTTTCAATTCTTTTAATTCTGTAGGTGCCATTCTGTATGGAGGTATGGATATCGAATTCGTCCCAGGTATTAACTCAATACCAAATTTTACTTCCCGAATAGGCAACAAACCTAGTCATTCTTCTGGAAACACATCTGAATACTCACATACAACACGTACTAATTCAATGTTTCTTTCAGCCACTTTACTGTCGAGCACATAAGCAAAATAGGCTTCACACCCTTTTCTCACATATTTCTAATCTAGCACTGAAGATATCACTACTGGTAAACCATACAAATTGCTAGATTCAATCCGGATAACTTCATCATTCTAGCCCCGTAGATCAATTATCTTTCTTTTGCAATTCACAACAGCATCATGTAAAGTTAGCCAATCCATACCCAGAATTATATCAAACTCATCAAATGGTAGCAACATCAAATTAGCCAGAAAGCATAGATCTCGAACCATCAAAGGACAATTCTTACTCACTTTATCAACCATAACACACCAGCCCAAGGGGTTTGACACTCTGATCACAAACTCAGTAGACTCAATAGGTAGAGTCTTGCTGAATACTAATGTCTCACACACATAAGAATGAGTAGAACCAGGATCAATTAATGCAATTACATTAGTATCATATAGAGTGAATATACCAGTAATAACATCAGGGGATGAAGCCTCCTCTCGCGCGTGAATAGCATAAGCTCTCGCAGGTGCACGAGCCTCAGATCTGACTACCGTATCTTTAGTCCCTCTCTGACTGCCACTCATATTACTAGCATTTCTGGGTGGTCTATCTCGAGCTGCAGCGTTACCCGATCTTGTATTCTGCAATGGTTTTTCTTCAGCTAACATTGGGCAATCTTGAATATAATGATCTGTAGATCCACATTGAAAGCAGGTCCGATCATGCAATCTACAACTGCCGGGATGTCGTTTACCATAATGTTTACACTCAGGTTGATTTGATCTGACATTACCCACACTTGCTACCGAAGTAGCTCTCGAGCTCGCTAGTGGTCTATTCTGATTCCGTCTGGGATAACCTGAAGTGGCTTTAGAATGGCTGAAATCATCTCGGAACTTCTTTGATGCCGTCTAGAATGACTTACTGGGGGTTCTTTTACGTGCATCTCTAGTTTCAAAGTCAGCTTTTCTTTTCTCTTTCTCGAGTTCTTCAGCTTTGCGAGCTCACTCAACCAGTACCACGAACTATTTTATCTCAAGTATGCCAACTAACAGTTTAATGTCTTCATTCAGCCCATCTTCAAATCTTTTACACATTATGGCTTTAGTGGAAACACACTCTCTAACATACCGACTAAGTCTCACGAATTTTCGCTCGTACTCCGTCACGGTCATTTGACCCTGTTTCAGCTCCAAAAATTCCTTACGCTTCTGATCAATAAATCTCTGGCTGGTATATTTCTTACGGAACTCAGTCTGAAAGAATTCCCAGGTCACCTGCTCTCTCGGAACCATTGATACTAGGGTATTCCATCAGTGGTATGTTGTGTCTCGAATTAAAGATATGGTACCTTTCAGGCACTCATCTAGTGTACAGGACAGCTCCTCAAACACACGGATGGTATTATCAAGCCAGAACTCAGCCCGCTCAGCATCATCCTCATCGGTAGCTTTAAATTCTTCAGCCCCATGTTTCCTGATTTTATCAACATGTGGCTTATATAATCTCAACAGATCACTTACTTGAGGTACTGCAGGCATCGAAGATGGATTAGTCGGGGGTGGAAGTTGTTGTGCAGCCGGGTTAGTTCGGATACATTGAGTAAACCAATCATTCATCACCTGATAGAAGGCTTGTTTAGCCTCACTTTCTTGATAACTCAAAGTCAGTCGAGAATCAGCCGGCGCTGTCCCTTGCGTGGGAGCAGGTGCTACACTCTCCACATCATCAGCTACAGCTCTATCGCAATCCATTTACTATATGAAAACACATTTCAAATGTCAGAAGTCATCACACTATCACAGTATATAATTATGGCATGTGTAGCTAAACTCACACACGCTACGTTAGTCCTAGAACAGACTAAACCGTAGCTCTGATACCAAAAAAATGTAACGCCCCTAACCTTTATCCATGCCGAATTAGGGTTACAGGGCATCACCAGTCAAAAACACATTTTTAGATAATCACACACACACACACTTGTAATAACTAAAAAAAAATATAAACAATCGTTAAATAATTTCATAGTCTATTTAATTACCAGTACTAAAGAGCTGAATATACTTTTAATTCAAACTCATAACACATGCAGATATACAGACCCCATTACACTTTAATCGCACACTGTAACCATATAAAATTACATTACACAAATGTACCACAATTTTTTTTTATAAATCGTATCAAATTCAACATACATTTAATATTAAGCTAAACACTTATTCACCACACCAACACATATAATTATTATAATTTATTATTGTTTATGCCATTATTCATCTAGTCATTCTTTAATGCATTTAGTTAAACCAAATTTGATTTTAACTATTACTCATTCACGGTTCAAATCAATTGACTTATAAATATATATACTTCAATTGTCTAAATCATTATACTTATTCTATATAATATAATATTACAACATTTAATATGCTACAGTTGGATGCAAATTTACTCTAATTACCTATATTAATTACATTTACCGAAATATGATACAATATAAATTAATGATTTCATATAATAATCCCAACTTGTCATTATTAGATCAAGGCATTGATTAGCTTCCACAACCGAATTTAAACAGCTTATACCCATCCAAAAACATGCCTGCATAGTTCAACTAGTTAATCGAAAATACTTAATAACTAAAAGAGCTTATTCCTGAAATTTCAAAATCTTAATCACGCATATAGACATATACAAAACGTAATTATTTCATACTTTATATCAAATATATCAAGTCAAATTATCATATACAAAAATATTCATAGAAGCAATGCCAAGCCACAAATAAACCATAATTTTGTTATTCAATGCATCTTATAACCAAATATACCAATATATTATTGAGTTAGTTTCAAACTAATTTATGTATGTCTTACCTGTTCAAAACCTTAACCAAATCAATTTAACATGCTATGAAAATGCATACACACAATGATCATTACACCATCCATTTTAAGTTTACCAACCATTGTCAAACCATTACTAACACATATAGCGTCTATCATGTGAATTATTCTTGCATAGCATATAGCATTTAAGCAAAAGTGAGCTCAAACCACAATCCAAAAATACAACCATAATTATCAAAAACCAAGACCATAAGACATTATAACAATGCCCACATAAAGTCAAACTTAAACATAAATAGGAAGCCATTTGCACATGGCTAATATACAAACACATTCAAAATAATTAATCCCAAAACCAGTCTATACATGCCAAAATTTAAGTTTAGCTATACAGTACCAAAACAGTAGATAGTGTGATGAGCTTGGCTGACAGTCCTCGAGCTTGTAGCTTGACTCCAAATCTATAAAATAAAAACAAATATACACACAGTAAGCTCCTAAAGCTTAGTAAGTCATAAGCAATTAAACTAGCTGATAATATAATTAATTTAATTTAATTTAACCAAATTTCAATATCATTAACAAGCTTACTCTCAACTTATATCTTCAATAATAATATACCAACCACATATATTTATTACCTTAGACGGATATTCACAAGTTGAGTAATAAAACCACTGCTCAATTTTCAAAAGCCAAAATGTCATAATTAATCAACCACTACACAATCATAAAAGTCCAAGAACCTTAATTCAATATTATGTACATATAACTCTTATAAGACCAATTATTTATGATCACATATCTATGCATAACCAAAAATCAATTCCATAATATACTTACCATTTGTACAAAGTCGAATACACTTATTTAATTCATGTATATATTTAACCTTACATCACATATAATTTATCAATGATCAAGTCACATACATACCTTATTATTGATAGCTAACAAGCTAAATCATACCTTGCCTTTTAGCTCATTTTACATATTCGATCAAGATTTACCCTTGCCCGATGAACCATTCAGAATTGGATAGGACACTTGGATAATCACATAAATCGTACAATGCCAATGTCCCAGACATGGTCTTACATGTAGCCACAAATCGATCCCACCGTCCCAGACAGGGTCTTACTCGTAAACACATATCGGAACCACATATCGATGCCATGGTCTTACTCGCACACATATATCGGAATCCTATGTCATGACATATGTATCCTAACTATTCCTAAGGTTCATACGAGGCTTTTGGACATCGTAACTCGGTCGAATCGAACTCGGAAGTGTAGTAGCCAAATTTAATCACGTTCGGTCATAGCATATTTAAATTCTAATATTTCATAACAGAATATAAATATAACATTAAATTTCCAAATAAACACATCTATTTGCTTATAAACTTACCTCGAACGGTACATAACAGAATCGGGCGGCTAGTCGACAACTTTCGTTTTTCTCCGATCCAAATCCGATTTCTTTGGTTCTTGGCCTAAAAATATTCAAATTAAGCTCATTCAAACATATTTTCATTCAATTTAGTCCAAAACACATAAATAGGAAAATTACCATTTTACCCCTAATATATATAATTTTTACAATTTAGTCCCTATTGCACAATACACAAAATTTCCAATTACCGATGTTTAGTCGAAACTTACCCATTACCATACGAGACCATATATTTCATTAATTTCACATTTTAGTCCCTCAAATTATTATTTTTGCAATTAAGTCCTAATTACTCAAAATTATCAAAAATTCAAAAACAAAATATGCTAAGCTAAAACATATCTTTCATTTTTCATCATCAAACCACAAAAATCACAAGCTATCAACAATGGCACAACTCAAAATATTCATCAAAATCAAAAATTCAAGCATGGGTTTTGTAGTACTTAAAGCAACGATCTCAAAAATATAAAAATTATCAATAATCAAACAAAAACGAACCTTATATGGGCTTAAATATTGACCGAACCCTAGCTTGCTTTCTTTTCTTTTTATTTTGTTTAGTTTCAGCTACCAAGAACATATGAACACTCAAATATGGCTTTATTTATTTTATGTTTTATATTATAATATAACATATATAATATAATATTTAATTTACTTATATATCTTCACTAATATAATAGAAAATCCATGTAACTTATATCTTATGCCTTCCCACTTACTTATTAATGGGATATTTACAACATAAATGTTCCAACTTAGAAAGCCACTAACAATTTGGCCCTCATGCTTTAAAGTATCAAGTTTTTAATTTATGTGACTAAGTCCTTTTATTTAATCAGACACCTAAACAACAAAATTAAATCACGAAAATTTCACAGATATAAATTCACACAAAATAAACATGAAAAATAATTTAAAAATTATTTTTTGACTCAGACTCGTGGTCCCGAAACCACCGTTTCAATTAGGGTCTAAATCGGGCTGTTACAACTCTTCCCCCTTTAGGGATTTTTGTCCTCGAAAATCTTACCGGTGAAAAGGCTCAGATAACGTTCTCTCATTGTACCCTCTGGCTCCCATGTTGCTTCTTCAACTCCATGCTTATGTCACAATCCTTTAACAAATAGAATCTTCTTATTCCGCAACTCTTTAACCTCACGAGTCAAAATGCGAATCAGTTCTTCTTCGTAGGTCATATCAGGCTGAATTTCAATCTCAGACGAACTAATCACATGTGAAGGATCAGATCGATACCTCCAAAGCATCGAAATGTGGAATACATTGTGTATCTTTTCCAACTCAGGTGGCAACAACAATCTGTAAGTAACTGGCCTAATACGCTCTATAATTTCATACGGCCCAACGCATCTCGGACTCAATTTGCCTTTATGGCCACATCTAAGTATTTTCTTCCATGGTGAGACTTTCAAGAAAACTTTGTCCCCAATCTGAAACTCTATATCTTTACGTTTCAAGTCCGCATAAGATTTCTGACGATCCGATGGTGCTTTCAAACTTTCACGAATCACTTTCACTTTCTGTTCAGTTTCTCTGATCAAGTCCAACCCATGTATCTTATTTTCACTTATCTCAGTCCAGTACAACGGTGTATGACATTTACGACCATACAAAGCTTCATAAGGTGCCATTTTGATACTCGATTGATAACTATTATTATACGCAAATTCAATCAAAGGTAGATATTGTTCCTATGTACCTTGGAACTTGAGAATACAACATCTCAACATATCCTCAAGCATCTGAATGATTCGCTCAGACTGGCCATCTGTTTGCGGATGGAAAGTAGTACTGAAATGTAATTTCGTACCTAGTACATCTTGCAGTTTCTTCCAAAACTGCAATGTAAACCTCGGATCTCGATCCAAACAATGGATATAGGCACACCATGTAATCTCACAATCTGAGAAATATACAATTCAGCTAGCTTATCAAGTGAGTAATCCGTACGTATCGGAACAAAATGAGCTGATTTAGTCAATCTATCAACAACAACCCAAATTGCATCTTTCTTGCTCAGTGCCAATGGTAAACCAGATACAAAATCCATCGTAACTCTATCCCACTTCCACTTAGTTATCATGATAGGCTAAAGCAATCCTGAAGGCACCTGATGTTTAGCTTTTACTTGTTGACAGACTAAACATCTAGCAACAATGTCAGAAATGTCTCGTTTCATACCATGCCACCAATAAAGCTGTTTCAAATCATTATACATCTTTGTATTACTTGGGTGGATAGATAACCGACTACTATGTGCTTCATTCAAAGTCATCTAGATCAACTCTGTATTCCTTGGAACACATATTCTGTCCCTGAATCTCAAACAGTCATCAGTATCAACCCTAAACTCTGACTCAACATCCGTATCACACTGAACTCATTTTGCGATCAATTCATTATCAACCTTCTGGGAATCACATATTTGTTGAACAAATAACGGTCTACCTTTCAATTCAGCTACTATCGAACCATCATCTGACATAACCATAAGCGTATTCATTGCACGCAAAACAAATAGTGATTTTTGGCTTAAAGCATTAGCAACAACGTTAGCCATTCCTGGGTGATAGTCAATCACAAGCTCGTAGTCTTTTAATAGTTCTAACCATCGACGTTGTCTCAAATTCAGATCTTTCTGAGTCATCAAGTATTTCAGGATTTTATGATCAGAGTAAACATGACATTTCTTGCTGAACAGATAGTGACGCCAAATCTTCAATGCGAACACAATGGCTGCCAATTCTAGGTCGTGTCGGATAATTCTTTTCATATGGCTTCAACTATCTCAAGGCATAAGCTATCACTTTCCTTCCTGCATCAAAACACAACCCAAACCATTCAAAGATGCATCACTGTAAATAACAAATTCTTTACTCGATTCCGGCTGAACTAGCATTGGAGCTTTGGTCAAAAGGGCTTTCAATTGATCAAAACTTTTCTGACACTTCTCTAACCACTCAAACTTAACATATTTCCGCAGTAGCTTTGTCATTGGAGCTGCAATCATAGAGAAACCTTTCATGAAGCGTCTGTAATAACCAGCATGTCCCAGAAAGCTTCGAACTTTAGAAACATTCTGCGGAGGTTTCCAATCTAGTATAGTTGATATTTTGCTCGGATCAACCCGAATACCTGATGATGATACAACGTGACCCAGAAAATTGACTTCACTTAACCAGAACTCACATTTACTGAATTTCGCACACAACTGCTTATCTCGCAATGTCTGCAATAGAAGTCTCAAATGTTCGACATGTTCACCTTCACTACGAGAGTAGATTAGAATGTCATCTATAAACACAAACACAAACCGGTCCAGATCTGGTTTGAAGATCCGATTCATCAAATCCATGAAAACAGCTGGTGCACTAGTGAGTTAGAAAGGCATAACCAAAAACTCATAATGTTCGTACCTCGTTCTGAAAGCAGTCCTTGGCACATCTGAATCATTAACTCGTAACTGATAGTAACCTGATCTTAAATATATCTTTGAAAATACTGTGGCCCCTTTCAGTTGATCAAACAGATCATCAATCCGCGGCAACAGATACTTATTCTTTATAGTCACATTATTAAGCTGTCTGTAATCAATGCACATTCTCATAGTTCCATCTTTCTTTTTCACAAACAACACAGGTGCACCCCACGGAGAGAAACTCAGTCGAGCGAAACCTCTATCTGTCAATTCTTGCAACTGAGCTTTCAATTCTTTTATTTCTGTAGGTGCCATTCTGTATGGAGGTATGGATATCGGAGTCGTCCCAGGTATTAACTCAATACCAAATTCTAGTTCCCGAATAGGCGACAAACTTGGTAATTCTTCTGCAAACACATCCGAATACTCACATACAACAGGTACTGATTCAATGTTTCTTTCAGCCACCTTACTGTCGAGCACATAAGCAAAATAGGCTTCACACCCTTTTCTCACCTATTTCTGAGCTAGCACTGAAGATATCACTGCTGGTAAACTATACAAATCACTAGATTCAATCCAGATAACTTCATCATTCTGGCTCCGTAGATCAATAGTCTTTCTTTTGCAATTCACAACAGGATCATGTAAAGTTAGCCAATCCATACCCAGAATTATATCAAACTCATCAAATTAGCCGGAAAGCACAGATCTCGAACCATCAAATGACAATTCTTACTCACTTTTTCAACCATAACACACAGGACCATGGGGTTTGACAATCTGATCACAAACTCAGTAGTCTCAACAGTTAAAGTCTTGCTGAATACGAATGTCTCACACACATAAGAATGAGTAGAACCAGGATCAATCAATGCAATTACATTAGTATCATAAAGAGTGAATATACCAGTAATAACATCAGGGGATGAAGCCTCCTCTCGCGGGCGAATAGCATAAGCTCTGGCAGGTGCACGAGCCTCAGATCTGACTGCCGTATCTTTAGTCCCTCTCTAACTGCCACTCATATTACCAGCATTTCTAGGTGGTCTACCTCGAGCTGCAGTGTTACCCGATCTTGTATTCTGCATTGGATTTTATTCAGCTAACATTGGGCAATCTCGAATATAATGATCTGTAGATCTGCATTTAAAACAGGCTCGATCATGCAATCTACAACTGTCAGGATGTCGTTTACCATAGTGTTTACACTCGGGTTGATTTGATCTAAAATTACCCACACTTGCTACCGAAGTAGCTCTCGAGCTCACTGGTGGTCTATTCTAATCCCGTCTGGGATAACCTGAAGTGGCTTTAGAACGGCTGAAATCATCTCAGAACTTCTTTGATGCCGTATGGAATGACTTACTGGGTGTTCTTTTGCGTGCATCTCTAGCTTCAAAGTCATCTTTTCTTTTCTCTTTCCCGAGTTCTTCAGCTTTGTAGGCTCATTCAACCAGTACCACAAACTCTTTTATCTCAAGTATGCCAACTAACAATTTAAAGTCTTCATTCAGCCCATCTTAAAATCTTTTACACTTTATGGCTTCAGTGGAAACAGACTCTCTGGCATACTGACTGAGTCTCACGAATTTCCGCTCGTACTCCGTCACGGTCATTCGACCCTGTTTCAGCTCAAAAAATTCCTTACGCTTCTGATCAATAAATTTCTGGCTGATATATTTCTTACAGAACTCAGTCTGGAAGAATTCCCAGGTCACCTGCTCTCTCGGAACCACAAATACTAGGGTATTCCACCAATGGTATGCTGTGTATTGAAGTAAAGATATGGTACATTTCAAGCACTCATCTGGTGTACAGGACAGCTCGTCAAACACACGATTGATATTATCAAGCCAGAACTCAGCCCGCTCAGCATCATCCTCATCGGTAGCTTTAAATTCTTCATCCTCATGTTTCCTGATTTTATCAACAGGTGGCTTTTATAATCTCAACGGATCACTTACTTGAGGTACTACAGGCATCAAAGATGGATTAGTTGGTGGTGGAGGTTGTTGTGCAGCCGGGTTAGTCCGGATATATTGAGTAAACCAATCATTCATCATCTGATAGAAGGCTTGTTTAGCCTCACTTTCTTGATAACTCGAAGTCGGTCGAGAATCAGCCGGCCTGTCCTATGCGCGAGAGCAGGTGCTACACTCTCGACATCATCAGCTACAGCTCTATCGGGATCCATTTACTATATGAAAACACATTCCAAATGTCAGAAGTCATCACACTATCACAGTATATAATTATGGCATGTATAGCTAAACTCACACATGCTACGTTGTCCTAGAACCGACTAAACCGGAGCTCTAATACCAAAAAAATGTAACACCCCTAACCCTTATCCATCGCCGAATTAAGGTTATAGGGTATCACCAGTCAAAAACAGATTTTCAAATAATCACATACACACACACTTATAATAACTAAAAAAATATATAAACAATCGTTAAATAATTTCATAGTCTATTTAATTACCAATACTAAAGAGCAGAATATACTTTTAATTCAAACTCATAATACATGCAGATATACATACCCCATTACACTTTAATCGCACACTGTAACCATATACAATTACATTACACAAATGTACCACTATTTTTTTTTATAAAATCGTATCAAATTCGACATACATTTAATATTAAGCTAAACACTTATTCACCACACCAACACATATAATTATTATAATTTATTATTGTATATGCCATTATTCATCTAGTCATTCTTTAATGTATTTAGCTAAACCAAATTAGATTTTAACTATTACTCATTCACGGTTCAAATCATTATACTTATTCTATATAATATAATATTACAACATTTAATATGCTACAGTTGGATGCAAATTTATTATAATTACCTATATTAATTACATTTACCAAAATATGATACAATATAAATTAATGATTTCATATAATAATCCCAACTTGTCATTATTAGATCAAGGCATTGGTTAGCTTCCACAACCAAATTTAAACAGCTTATACCCATCCAAAAACATGCATGCATAGTTCAACTAGTTAATCGAAAATACTTAATAACTAAAAGAGATTATTCCTGAAATTTCAAAATATTAATCACGCATATAGACATATACAGAACGTAATTATTACATACTTTATATCAAATATATCAAGTCAAATTATCATATACAAAAATATTCATAGAAGCAATGCCAAGCCACAAATAAACCAAAATTTTCTTATTCAATGCATCTTATAACCAAATATACCAATATTTTATTGAGTTAGTTTCAAACTAATTTATGTATGCCTTACCTGTTTAAAACCTTGACCAAATCAATTTAACATGCTATGAAAATGCATACACACAATGATCATTACACCATCCATTTTAAGTTTACTAACCATTGTCAAACCATTACTAACACATATAGCGTCTATCATGTGAATTATTCTTGCATAGCATATAGCATTTAAGCGAAAGTGAGCTCAAACCACAATCCAAAAATACAACCATAATTATCAAAAACCAAGACCATAAGACATTATAACAAAGCCCACATAAAGTCAAACTTAATCATAAATAGCAAGCCATTTTCACATGGCTAATATACAAACACATTCAAAATAATTAATCCCAAAACTAGTCTATACATGCCATAATTTAAGTTTAGCTATAAGGTACCAAAACAGTAGATAGTGTGATGAGCTTGGCTGATAGTCTCCGAACTTGTAGCTTGACTACAAATCTATAAAATAAAGCCAAATATACACACAATAAGCTACTAAAGCTTAGTAAGTCATAAGTAATTAATATAGCTTATAATATATTTAATTTAATTTAATTTAACCAAATTTCAATATCATTAACAAGCTTACTCTCAACTTATATCTTCAATAATAATATACCAACCACATATATTTATTACCTTGGACGGATATTCACAAGTTGAGTAATAAAACCACTGCTCAATTTTCAAAAGCCAAAATGTCATAATTAATCAACCACTGCACAATTATAAAAGTCCAAGAACCATAATTCAATATTATGTACATATAACTCTTATAAGACCAATTATTTATGATCACTTATATATGCATAACCAAAAATCAATTCCATAATATACTTACCATTTGTACAAAGCCGAATACACTTATTTAATTCATGTATATATTTAACCTTACATCACATATAATTTATCAATGATCAAGTCACATACATACCTTATTATTGATAACTAACAAGCTAAATCATACCTTGCCTTTTAGCTCATTTTACACATTCGATCAAGATTTACCATTGCCCGATGAACCATTTGGAATTGGATAAGACACTTGGATAATCACATAAATCGTACAATGCCAAAGTCCCAGACGTGGTCTTACATGTAGCCACAAATCGATCCCACTGTCCCAGACAGGGTCTTACTCATAAACACATATCGGAACCACACACCAATGCCATGCTCTTACTCGCACACATATGTCGGAATCCTATGTCATGACATATGTATCCTAACTATTCCTAAGGTTAATACGAGGCTTTCGGACGTCGTAACTCGGTCGAATCGAACTCGGAAGTGTAGTAGCCAAATTTAATCACGTTCGGTCATAGCATATTTAAATTCTAATATTTCATAACAGCATATAAATATAATATTAAATTTCCAAATAAACACGTCTATTTGCTTATAAACTTACCTCAGACGGTACATAACAGAATCGTGCGGCTATTCGACAACTTTCGTTTTTCCTCGATCCAAATCCGATTTCTTTAGTTCTAGATCTAAATATATTCAAATTAAGCTCATTCAAACATATTTTCATTCAATTTAGTCCAAAAAACATAAATAGGAAAATTACCATTTTACCCCTATCATTTATAATTTTTACAATTTAGTCCCTATTGCACAAAACACAAAATACACAAAATTTCCAATTACCCATGTTCAGCCGAAACTTACCCATTACCATACGAGACCATATATTTCATTAATTTCACATTTTAGTCCCTCAAATTATTATTTTTACAATTAAGTCCTAATTACTCAAAATTATCAAAAATTCCAAAACAAAATATGCTAAGCTAAAACATATCTTTCATTTTTCATCATCAAACCACAAAAATAACAAGCTATCAACAATGGCATAACTCAAAATATTCATCAAAATCAAAAATTCAAGCATAGGTTTTGCAGTACTTGAAGCAACGATCTCAAAAACATAAAAATTATCAAAAACCGAACAAAAACGAACCTTGTATGGGCTTGAATATTGACCGAACCCTAGCTTGCTTTCTTTTCTTTTTATTTTGTTTAGTTTCGGCTACCAAGAACATATGAACACTCAAATATGGCTTTATTTATTTTATGTTTTATATTATAATATAACATATATAATATAATATTTAATTTACTTATATATCTTTACTAATATAATAGAAAAACCATGTAACTTATATCTTATGCCGTCCCACTTACTTATTAATGGGATATTTACAACGTAAATGTTCCAACTTAGAAAGCCACTAACAATTTGGCCCTCATGCTTTAGACTATTAAGTTTTTAATTTATGCAACTAAGTCCTTTTATTTAATCAGACACCTAAACAACAAAATTAAATCATAAAAATTTCACAGATATAAATTCACACAAAATAAACACAAAAAGTAATTTAAAAATTATTTTCTGACTCGAATTCATAGTCCCGTAACTACCATTCCGATTAGGGTCTAAATCGGGCTGTTACATTGATATCCTCATTAAGTCCATCTTCAAAACTCCTGCACATCTTAGCCTCAGTGGGCACACACTGTCGGGCATACTTACTAAGTCGGACGAACTCTCGCTTATATTCGGTAACCGACATGCGACCCTGCTTAAGTTCAAGAAATTCTTTATGTTTTTGGTCGATAAACCTCTCGCTAATATACTTCTTCCGAAATTCTTCCAGAAAGAAGTCCTAAGTAACTGCCTCCTTAGGCACAACTGAAATCAAAGTCTTCCACCATGGTAAGCATCATCTCTCAACAATGAAATAGCGCACTTCAAACACTCTTCAAGTGTACAAGACAATTCATCGAACACCTGAATAGAATTCTCGAGCCAAAACTCGGCTCTCTCAGCATCATCCTCAGTGTTAGCTCTAAACTCCTCCGCTCCTTGTTTCCGAATCTTATCCACAGGAGTTTTAGAAAATCCCATAAAATATATACCTCGGGGCATCACGGGTGCAGGCTAAGGGTTTGGAGGGGGTGGCGGAGGCTGCGTCTGAGTGGCTGGGTTCACACGGACGAACTCAGCATACCAATCATTCATCATTTGGAAGAAGGCCTCTCTAGCCTCCCCCCTTAGCTCACAGTTACGGGTCTACTTTCTTCAGGCACCGTCCCTTGAGCGGGGGTTGGTGCATTGCTTTCCACGTCATCTGCTACAGCTTGGTTGGGATCCATTACTATATGAAAAACACAGTTTAATATCGTCAAGATTCAACACACTATCACAATCTACACATGGCATGTATAGGTAGACACAGACACACGCAACGTAGTCTAAGAACTGGTTAAATCGTAGCTTTGATAACAATAAGTGTAACACCCCTTACCCGTATCTGATGCCAGGATAGGGTACGAGGCATTACTAAACTTAAGTAGAACCAAACATACAGAACTAGGCCACAAAATTTCATTCAAACTAAAACCAATCAATTAAAGTCAATTTGTCCCTATTATGGACCTACGAGGCCCAAAACATACATAAGTAATGGTCTGGGACTAAATCGAGAACTCATAAAAATTCAAAGAAAATTTATAGGTTAAAGCCTCACATGCCCGTATGGAGGCAATGCACACACCTGTGTGCTTGGGGACACGCCCATGTTCCACACCCGTGTGGAATTATTGGATTTATTTTCCAATTCGAACCTATAAGGGTTTTTACACAGCTGAGCACACGCCCGTGGCCTTGGCCCGTGTTCCTCATTGGCCTGGGACACGCCCATGTGGTAGCCCGTGTGATTTTAGCGAGCATTCTATTTATGATGTCATCATACAAATTTGAAGCCCGTGGCAAGAGGCCGTGTCCTCCAAATGGTTGAGACACATGGTCATGTCTTTGCTCGTGTGTTTACTACCATGCATGTTAACCTAAAATTCAAGGTGTAGAGGACACACGGCCGAACGACACGCCCATGGGGCTGACCGTGTGTCACACACGGTCTAGACACATGCCCGTGTATCTACCCGTGTAGACCATTTGGAGGCTACTCTCCAAGCCATTGGTCACCCTTAAACAATCATACTCTCCTATATGTTCAATGGCATATCCCATGATATATTTGGACATTTAAACATGCAACATTATAGCATTACTATGACTCCTTTTTGTACTAGTCCATTTGTATTCACACAACCTTCTCTTTTAGTAATTCCACACCAATTTCATGGTTTACCATATTCCTTATTATCAATCCATTATGAGTGCTAAATCATGCAACCAAATTCTTGCAAATAAATAGTCATCCATAAAAACAACACATACAGATCGTAGAATGCATGCAAAGGTAAACTTAGGGATACATCTTAATCATTAATATAGACCAAATCACATGGCCACATACAAAATAATCAATGCCCAAAAAATTCATTACACTTGGCTACTTCAACATGACACATATACACAAAATAGACAAGCTTCTTATACATGCCATGATCAAAATAATTAAACCCTTTTATACCTAAAATCCTTGAAGATAGTGTGATCCGCGCTCTGACGTCTCCTGGTCCTTTGAGCTAGCTTGACGTATCTAAAGAGAAGGGAAAAGAGAGCAGGGTAAGCTATCAAGCTTAGTAAGTACATTTACAAATAATCTACATTTTTTCAATTATTGATAATTTAAGCATAGTTACTTATCCATTATGATACTTCTCATCATGTCATATGTATAGTTACCTTCCATATTCATATGCACATGCTTATTCAAATACATATCTTTCATAATATCATCATATACAAAGTCCTCATAGGGTTTTGGTACATACCTGTGCCATCTTGCACACATATGGCTTACTTAAATTTTACTTTCGGAATTCATATTACATTACCCGTTGAACACTTGGAATATGATTCAGACACACAGAAATAATGCACAGAAGTGCCTGAACGTAGCCTTGGCTACCTGATAGAAAGTGCACCGAAGTGCCTCATATCACTGAATCACATGCTGCTCTCAACGAGGCTACTCAAAGAGCTAAGAGAGTATCTGAACATAACTCAGAATACCCAGCACCCAGACCCAAGCATGTATCACATATTAAATAAGCTCATAACACACATGACTATCCTAGTGACATGTCACTTGTATCCTCAACTATTACTAAGGTTCAAATGGGGTTTTTGTGTTCCAGACCTTTACCGAACATACTCACATAATTGGTTTCTTTCTCATGGCCAACGTCTCAGAATCATATAGTAAGGCATTAAAACATGTTATATTATTATCATAGCCAAATAAGCATATTAAGCATACAAATATTAATAAATCATTTAATAACAATAATTAATGTATTTATTTTCATATGTACATTCCTAGGTACAAAATATTAGAATCGAGTCTAAACCTCATAAACCTTGTTCTTTCTCCGATCAAGGCCCGTATCTCGATTCTCTTGATCTACAATACCAAATTTAGCTCGTTTAATACATACATTACTCAAAACGACCCAAAATTCATACTTGGGTAAAATTACTATTGTAACACCCCTATCCCGTAACCGTCGCCAGAATAGGTAAGGGGCATTACCGGACTTGTAACTCATGTCAGAACAGTAAAATTTTGAACTTTTTCTTGAAATAAAGATCATTCATTTAAATAAGTACTAAGCACAGCCAGAGGTAAAATTTAAACTTCACTAAGTAAACATTCGAAAGATGCCATTTTCGCATGGCTTATATATATTAACCAAAAATATTCTTCCGCCCCTAGTCTATTCTATACATGCCATAAAATAATTCTAAACATAACAGTAACAAGCGGTGGATAGTGATAGTGTGACTAGTTGCTGACGATCCCCGAGCCTGTAGCTTCGCAATGAGATCTATAAAACAGAGGAAATAGAGTAAACGGAGTAAGCATTACAATGCTTAGTAAGTTTTAAGCAGTGTCAACAGATAACAATCAAATTATAACATAGTTGTTCGTATTTTTATTTCACTCTTCCTTCGGGCATACCATCCCTTTACCGAATATGCACATCTCATCATATACAATAGGCAGATAAACTTTCACATAAAAGTGAGCTCATGTGACATAGATATATCGTATGATTTCACATAACCTCTCACACTGATCCGATGTCACATAATCATAGGAATAGTCTCATAGATTGCTCTCGTATACATCACATAACTACCTTATGATTTAGTTCAAATCAAGCTCACATATAAACTTGGAGTACATACCTGTTTAACCTTTCGCATTGAATATATTTATAAGCAATTCTTATTACGAAGTCTTATAGCTTTAACCTCTACTCGGATTATCGGTGAGACCTTTAGCTCAGACGAAATCTCCACACAAAGTTATCGGGTCTTACCCGGACAAAATCTCCACACGTAGTCATCAGGTCTTACCTGGACATAATCTCCACACGTAGTCATCGGGTCTCACCCGGAATATATTTCCAAGTTTCATGTACATTTAATCACATGTTACAACATTCACATCGACTGTCATATTTGTAATTCATTTGCCTCATCAAATATCTAATAATACACACCTTTCACATTTGGTCATTCGGCCACAATATACGCACATCGCCTACATATTTCACACTAGCCATTCGGCTTTACCACATATACATATCTCATATATATATTTCACATTGACCATTCAGCTTTACCACATATATGCATGTTCATATTCACCACATTGGCCATTCGGCCTTATCACACATATGCATGCTCACATTCATCACATTGGCCATTCGGCCTTATCACATATATGCATGTTCACATTCATCACATAGGTCATTCGGCCTTATCACATATATGCATGTTCATATTCACCACATTGGCCATTCGGCCTTATCACACATATGCATGCTCACATTCATCACATTGGCCATTCGGCCTTATCACATATATACACATTCACATTCATCACATAAAATCCTAAATCAAAATATAAATTTTCATGTATTCACATCACAATTATCCAAATATACTTCACATACCACATATACTATCATGTATACACTTTGTCTTGGCCGAATCTACATCAATCATTTTCCAATGAATAATTCAATTTCACGCTATACTATCATTTCATAGTCGAATACTCATAAACTTACAATTTCACAAATTTTAATATCGAAGATCCGTCTAACACTCATATATCGTTTTACAATATCATGATTTAGAATTCACGTATGGGTTTAATCAATAGCTTATGAGCAACTAAAACAAGTTTTATCCATGTTTACAACAAAATCACATATTCACTACGAGCTGTTTTCCTGAGCAATAGTCACTAAATTGTTTATAACTGGAGCTACAAAACTCCAAATCACTTGCCGATAATTTTCCCTGAATATAGACTCGTATATCTTCCATCCATAAAATTTCCAGAATTTTAGGTTTGGCCAATCAGTACCAGATTTTTCTTAAAGTTTCCCCTATTTCACTGTTTGACTAATCTGACCACTCTTCACTACGAATCAAATTTTTCATTGTACAGAATTCATAATGTGTTATATTTGATTTCATTTGAAACTAGACTCATTAAGGAATCTAAGCATATAAATCTTATCTTATAACCATTTTTGTACAAATTATAATGATTTTCTAAAATCACGTTACTGCTGCTGTCCAAAGCAAATTATTACAATTTGCTCTTAAATTTCCAAGTCCAAACACTTATGAACTTATCATTTGAGTTTAAGACATATCATGGCCACATCATATCTTCTTAAATCAACTCATTATGTCCTATTATGATTGAATTTACTCAACGTTTAATCACTTAAAACTTACCTCGGAAGTGGTCGACAATTAGATATCCACGGCTATTCGTTTACTCTCTCTTTTCCCCTATCCGACTTTGATCCTCTTTGCTCTTAAGCTTAATTAAAACAAATGAATTTGTTTCATTACTTATTCAACATTACTTCTTTAATAGTCACATTTGATAATCGTATAACTTCAGTGCATAATGTGTTTATGAAATATACCATGACTAACTTTTAAGTTTATTTCACTAATACCCAATTCACATGCACAAACAAGAACTCACATTACTAGCCATTATAAATGGAACCTAGATAGCCAATTACCATGGCCGAAAATACAGCCACTTATATAAATAACCCAAAGTAATACAAATTTATTTTTACCATTACAAATCATAAAAAAAATGACCAACGCATACGACATCAACAATATATGTACATACCAAATACCTATATTGCATACTTATATATATGAACTTAAAGCCCTATCCTAATACTCATGTACATATTATCCACCATTTTCAAACCAATTCATCGATGCAATCATACCATTACAAATCAACCTAAAATAACCATATCTAATAATCAAATACCTATAGCATTGCATATTTCTCACATAGCAAGTACAACTAAATTCATTATTAATATATATATATCTAAACACTTAACTACAAGATTTAATCACCATTATCAAATCATAAAACAGCTTATAATCATCATCTATATTTACTTCACATAAACCGAAATATCCATTACATCATCTTTAATACACTTAGCATTTTACCCATTTAATCAAGCCAAATCTCAAGGCCATTCCATCACACAAATTATACCATAAATCATACTTACAATTTAAGTTAATACATGACCGAAAATCACCATCTTTAACACCTTTATCAAACCAAAACCAAAACACATCTATCATCCGTATACCAAGCTTACCAAAACAAACTACTATGAGTTTCAAGCTTATTGACCGAATCTCAAACCTCAAAATTCTAAGTTTAATCTATGGGATAAGTAGAGTTTGAACTAATCATCTCAAACATGCATAGATTTTCAAGAATCATTCAATACATACCTCATTCTAGCCATCTTCTAAGCCAAAAATCAAGGCAACCAAACTTTCTTCTCCCTCCCTTTAGGCTACGGCAATGGAGGACAAGGATCAACCAACTTTTGATTCAATTTTCTCTATGACCGAATGCACATACCTTAAATTTTTAGCTTGCTATCTTGCCGAAATCCTCAAAACATATTTCTTCTTTCTTTCATTTTTCGGTCAAGAAGAACAAAGAGGATGAAGCCCTTTTTTTTTTCTTTTTTGTTTCTCCTACTACTAACACTAATATCTTATTGCCCATGTTCTTTATTTTATTATTCCTAACATAAAGCATTAACCCAATATGTTTATGACATGTTTTAGCCATAACATTTTGTCCACCCTCATGCTCATGGCCGGCCACTACTAATTAGGGGGGAAATTGACATGCAAGTCCACCCTTTTGATTTCATGCACTAATTGATCCTTATAGATTAACCTATCACATTTTAAAAGTGTCATACATAAGTCCGATTAGTTGAATTCACATGCAATCGACTAAATCGAAGCTTGAAACTTTCACACATTCATATTCACATATAATAAACATAAAATATGACGGCTAATTATTTTTATGACTCAATTTTGTGGTCCCGAAACCACTTTTCGACTAGGGTCAAATTAGGGGTGTCACAACTAATTAACCCAATACTTTCATATATTTGCAATTTAGTCTCTAGGCTCGGATAATACAATATATGGGATTTCTTAGTTACCCAAGCCTAGCCGAACATTTTTCATGTTCATAACAGCCCATATTTCCCTTTCTTTCACATTTTTCTACCCTTTTCTACAACTTTTACAAAATAGTCCTTAAAGCCCTTTTCATGAAAATCTGCTTAGTAAAAGTTGTTTACCATCCTTTAAACTCTCATATCCCTCCATAAATCATCAAAATATAAGCTTCTCATGCATGGGTAAATTTCTAAACATGAACCCTAGCATGAAATATGGGTAGAAATAGAGAGAGCAAGTTATCGAGATTTTAAAAATACGAAGAACATTAAAAACAGGGCTTGGGAGCACTTACTATAGAGCTTGGAAAGCTTGAAAACCCTAGCTATGGAGAACCCTAAAATTTCAGCAACAACATGGAGAGAATGAGCTGATTTTTGGCTTATTTTCCCTTTTTATTTCATTAATATACCAAATGACCAAAATGCCCCTAATGTCTTTCCTTCAAAATTTTCCATACAAGCCCATTTTTGTCCAAAAAATTAGAAATTGGGAAAATTTCTATTTAAGACCTCCTAATTAATAATCCAAAGAAATTTCATACAAATTGCTTCTAAAACACAAATTTGGAAACTTATTCAGTTTAGTCCCTAATTTCTAATTGGACACCTTATACTTAGAATTTCTTTATGAAATTTTAACAGATGCATATATTCATATTCTAAACCTCATAACAATCATAAAAACAATATTTTAACATTAAATTTGTGGTCCCAAAACCACTATTCTGACTAGGTCCTATTTTTGGGATGTTACATTGGCACTGAGAAAGAAAAGATGCTGTATGGGTTATTGTTGATCAATTATCAAAGTCGGCTCATTTTATACTAGTATGTATCAACTATTCACTTGACAAGCTAGCCGAGTTCTATATTTCTGAAATAGTGAGGTTACACGGAGTGCCTTTATCGATTATATCATATAGAGATCTGAGGTTCACTACGCAATTTTGGAATAAGTTGCAATAGGCTATAGGTATAAAATTGAATTTTAGTATCACTTTCCATCCGCAGACCGACAGTCAATTTGAGCGAGTAATTCAAATTCTTGAAGATATGTTGCGGTGTTGTGTCCTTGAGTTCCAATGTAACTGGGAAAAGTATTTACCGTTGTTAGAATTTGCATACAAGAATAGTTTTCAATCGAGTTTGAAAATGGTACCGTACGAGGCATTGAATGGGCATAAGTGCCGAACGCCTTTGTATTGGATCAAACTCAAAGAGAATCAAATTCACGGAGTTGAGTTAGTCAAAGAAACCAAAGAAAAAGTAAAGGTAATACATGATTATTTGAAACCCGCTTCGGATAGAAAAAAATCATACGTGGATTTGAAACGAAAAGAGATTGAGTTTCAGGTCAGTGATAAGGTATTTTAAAAGTGTCTCCATGGAAAAAGGTTTTGAGATTTGGTAGGAAAGGCAAACTAAGTCCACGCTTTATTAGACCGTATAGATCACCGAGAGAGTACGACCAGTTGCTTATCGGTTAGCCTTACCATCTGAATTTGAAAAGATTCATGATGTGTTGCAAGTGTTTATGTTGCACCGATACCGATCTGATCCTTCGCACTTGATTTCACCGACAGGGGTCGAGATCCTATAAGAGTATGCCCAAAGATCAATCACGAGATGGTTGTAATAACAAACTTGGTTTATCATGTTTATTAATATAAGGCATTGCCATTATTATTTCAGTTTCTTTTCTGTGTGCATAAATAAACTGTTTTATAAAAATGTCTTGAAAATAATATGATTATTCTTAAAAGATCCTTAGTCAAGTATTATTGTTGGCTAGGACAATAATAATGCATTAAGACTAACATGTAGTTGATTGATGATAAAGAGTTGTCATTGATATAGAGTGTCAGAATCAATGCATGAATATGTGTGTTAGAGAACAACATATTGGACTGACCCGCTATGAGTATGTTTCTTGGATTATTATGTCACAACATTACTCATAGTGATTAATATGTATATGATCCTCATACTTGAGATCACCTTTATCCCAACATCGTGAGTTGTATATTTTGATACAGTCAAACAAACACCGTAACTGGTTGTTCTATAAAGACTGATGTTGGATATACCATAATCTATGTTGAGGGATATAGTTGATCAACATAGGATAAGTCCCTCCTACATAGTGGGAGTAATATCTCAGGCCACTTGATTGAGTGAGGCTAGAAATGCATGGCCATGCTCAAATAAGTTGATATGAGATGTCGTACTTATTTGTGTATCATAGTCTACTCAAGGTATCAAGAAACATGGGATGGACTATGCAAGTGTGACTATTCCATGACTTGTGTCCATTCCAAAGATATAAGACTTGAGGATTAATGCATGAAAGGTTAATCACAAAAGGTTATGTCGAATCATGACTTCTTGTAACTTAGGTAGCATTGATGCATTGCTAGATACCACTCATTGTTTGTAACACTAGAATCGTTCTAATATTACTGCTAACATTACAAGAACCTATAGGGTCACACCCTATGGTTGAAATGAACGAGGTAAAACATAGTTGGTATATTGCTTGGTTGTCACATGAATTAAATTAATTATAGAATTAATTTAATTGGGTAATCAAATTGTTGAACATACTATATGTACAAGGATGTTGTACACATAATCAGAACATAATTTTATTGATATATGAATTTAGTTCGTATATAAGTTTAAATAAATATAGTTTACCGAAATCTTTATTATAATTAATGTAATTATAATTTTTCGGTTAAACATTATTATATTTATTTGAATGATAATTATTATGTTCGGATTAATTTTAATGAATTAAAATTCATTATAAATATATATACCAATTTAGAGGGAGTTATATATAACAAGGGTAAAAACCCTAAAAAGGATATATAAAAACTAGCCTAAAAATATGCAAAATGGTCTAGCAGCCGTTTAGCAAAATGGTCTAGCAGCCGTTTAGCAAAATACTCTCTGAAAATAGTTTTCTGGGATTTCTACCGTTCATTGTCAATCGGGTGGACTACATAGAGGCTGACATCGGAAAAGGTTGCAGCTTGGTTCGATAGTGGTTCAGCATTCCTGTTGCCTAGGCGTCGCTGTCTACTCAGATTGAAGTTTTGGTAATTTCGAAACCTTTTTATCACCCCGATTTGTTCCTTACACATGGATCCTTGGTTTGGATCGTCGAAATTTTTTTTTAAATTTTTCGCCGCGCCTTAAAGGCACCGGCATTCCAACAGATCCGACTGGATATGACTTATGGTGAATAGCCAATTAAGATTTTGGCCTAGGTGGTAAAACAATTGAGGAACAAAAGTATTGCTCTTGTAAAAGTTTTATGGCAAAGACATGGGGTTGAAGAGGCTACATGAGAGACCGAGGAAAACATGAGAAACCAATACCCAAACCTTTTCACCGGTAAGATTTTCGGGAACGAAAATCCCTAAGGGGGAGAATTGTAACATCCCAAATTAGGGTTTAGTCAGAGCAGTGGTTTTGAGACCACAAATCTGAAATAAAAATAATTATTTTATGATTATTTGATGGTATATGATATGATTTCATGTTTGTGTGAAATTTTCATGAAGAAATTCTAGGCCCAAAGTGTCCAATTTGACTTTAGGGACTAAATTGAATAAGTTGTAAAACTTGTGTTTTAGAAGCTTGAAGCATGAAATTGCATTGGATCATTAATTAGAGGCCCTTAAATAGAAATTTGACCAAGTTCTAAAATTTTGGAGAAAAATGGGCATGAATAGGAAAAATGGAAAGAAAGGCCTTAAGGGCATTTTTGTCTTTTGGTAAATAAAAGAATAAAAAGGGAAAAATCAAGTCACAATGGTGTCCATCTTCCTCCTTGTGCCCCGAAATTTGAAAGGGTTCCATAGCTAGGATTTTCAACTTTTCAAGCTTGATTGTAAGGGCTCCCTAGCCCTATTTTTTATGTTCTTTGTATTTTTGAAGTCCTTGAAGCATAATTTATCCATTTCTAGCCATATTTTGTAAACCCCTTACGCAAGACCGTCGCCGGAGTCGAGCACGAGACGTTATCATACTTAGCTTACTAATTCAAGGCATAAAAATTTACTTTTAAAATTAACTTAGTTTCGTTCATTAAATATGTAACGCCCCCACGCCCGAGACCGTCGCCGGAGTCGAGTATGAGGTGTTACTAAGCTTAGTTTAACATTTTTAGAACTTTGGATTATTTGTTTCTACATTCACAGCTTTTAAGCTACTTGCGTCACAGTCACAAGAAAAATCATATCTCGAGTTAAGAAACTCAAAATCAAGATCCGTAAATTTTCCCTGAATCTAGACTCATATACCTATCTACTAATTTTTTTATAAAATTTTTGGTTAGGCCAATTAGTACAGTTTATTAGTTAAAGTTACCCCTGTTTCAGGACTTGACTGGTCTGACCTCTGTTTACTACGAACCACATTTCTCTCTGCACAAAATTCATATTACTATTAGGTTTGTTTCTCCTAAAGCTAGACTCAATAAGGATTCTGAGGATATAAAATAAACCACCTAATTTAATCTTTACAATTTATGGTGAATTTATAAAGTAGGAACAGGGGATTCAGAAATTGCTATGACCCTGTTTCACTAAAATTCAAATATCTTCTAACATAAAATTCCTTTACCTGTTTCATTTGTTTCATGTGAAACTAGACATAATAATATTCAATTTTATATGTAATCCATCACCAAATTCAATTTCTATGATTTTTAGTAAATTTTGAAACTCGCGTCAGTGTTGCTGCAGTATTCTGTTTATGGCAAATTTCATCCCTCTTATGAGTTTTTATGCACTAAGTATCTTAATAATTTTCCTTAACATCAAACATAATCTAAACTTACCATTTTCATAATTTATCATTATCAAATATTTTCTCAACCATTCTGTCACCATATCATACGATCATTTACACAAAATAAGTATATTGTTATACATGCCATACTTAAATTTACAAGCCATTTACCAAAAATCTTCCGGATAGTGTGACTGAGCCTTCGACCTATCCCGACTCCTGAACTGGCTTGTCCAAAACTACAATGAGTAAGAAGGAGGGAGTAAGCATAAATGCTTAGTAAGTTCATATGTAAATAATAAATAACATAACAAACAATCAAACTAATCAACATTAGCATATATCATCAACACACTTATCACATTTTTTAATCATTTTTCATCATCTTATTACCTTATCGTGGTTGTAATCAACACTCAACCCGAGGGTTAAATACATACCTGTCCAAAATATCCTTTTCTCATCACTTACCAATACGTCTTTTTTCATCTCGAGTATTCCTCCATTTGAGTAAAACTTTACCCGTTGAACACATCAGAATATAATTCAGATACATGGATAATTTGCATATAAGTGCCACATATTCAATCAAGCAATCATGTAACCCACCCATAAGCGAACTCGGACTCAACTCAATGAGCTCGGGCGTTCACATCCATAAGTGAACTCGGACTCAACTCAATGAGTTCGGATGACTAGTTACATCTCACGAACTCGGACTCAACTCAACGAGTTCGGACATTCGCATCCATAAGTGAACTCGGACTCAACTCAACGAGTTCGGATGCTCAACCATCCTAGTGACATGTCACTTGTATCCTAATCTATTCCTAAGGTTCAAACGGGATTTTTCTCGAACACTTATACTTGCCGTCTTCCGTGGAATGCCGAAATCAATACTCGGTAACAATTATATTTAACAAGTAGCTCACATAATTTACATATTATTTGAAATTAACCACAAAGCATACATTTCATAATGAAATTCAGCATAACACATAATTAATATCAATAACTTAAAAATAACAATTATGCTACATTATTTACACATGAACTTACCTAGGTACCAAAATACAAAGATTTTGCAATTTAGTCCACAATCTTTTCTTTTCCTCGATTGAGGTCGATTCCACGTCTTTCTTGATCTAAAATAACACATTTAGCTCATTTAATACTCACATTATCAAATTAATCCTTAACTCAAATTTTGGAAAAATTACAATTTTGCCCCTAAACTTTTGCATATTTACATTTTTGCCCCTAGGCTCGGGATTAAACTTTATTCCTTATTCTTATGTTTTACAACATGCTGATCACTTTTCTCTTCTATGGCAACATCAAATTCTCACTCTAACATGTACTTGTGACTATTAGGTATTTTTACCGATTAAGCCCTTTTACTCGTTTTTGCTTAAAATCGAGTAGTACAAGTTGTCTAACATAATTTAAAACCCCATATTCTATCATAAAACATCAAAATACAAAAATTTCACCAATGGGTATTTTTCCAAATATAAACCCTAAGTTGAATTATTGCTAACATAAGCTTAATCGAGCTACCGGGACTCCAAAAACGTAAAGAACATTAAAAACGAGGCTTGGAATCACTTACTATGGAGCTTGGAAGCTTGAAACAAACCCTAGCTATGGAGAACCCTTGAAATTTCGGCCTAATGAAGAAGATGGACAAAAATTGGCTTTTAATTTTGTTTTTAATTCATTTTAATAACTAAATGACCAAAATACCCTTACTACTAAACTTTCCAAAAATTCCTTCCATGTCCTAATTTTGTCCATGAACTTAAAATTGGTCAGATTGCTATTTAAGACCTCCTCATTAATATTCCAAAACAATTTCATACTAAAAACTTCTAGAATGCAAGTTTTGCAACTTATTCGATTTAGTCCCTACTTTCAATTTAAGCACTTTAGGCATAGAATTTCATCACGAAATTTTCACACAATCATGCAATCATATCATAATCATCAAAATAATTATAAAATAATTATTTCTATCTCGAATTTGTGGTCACGAAACCACTATTCCGATTAGGCCCTAACTCGGGATATTACAACTCTCCCCCTTTTAAGGATTTTCGTCATCGAAAATCTTACCTGTAAACAGATGTGGGTATTGATTTCTCATAGTTTCTTCGGATTCCCATGTAGGTTCTTCTACTCCATGCCTTTGCCACAACACCTTCACAAGTGCAACATTTTTATTCCTTAGTTGTTTGACCTCTCGAGCTAAAATCTTAATCGGTTCTTCTTCGTAGGTCATATCTGGTTGTAGTTCAATTTCTGTCAGTGAAACTACATGTGAAGGATCCGAACGATACCGACGTAACATAGATACGTGGAACACATCATGAATCTTCTCTAATTCAGGTGGTAATGCTAGCTGATATGCTATCGGTCCAACTTTTTCAATTACTTCATACGGCCCAATAAAACGCAGACTTAATTTGCCCTTCCGTTAAAATCTAAGGACTTTCTTCCACGGAGACACCTTTAAAAATACTTTATCACCAACTTGAAATTCAATGTCCTTTCGTTTTAGATTTGCATAAGATTTCTGTCTATTTGAAGCAGCTTTCAAACAATCTCGAATTACTTTCACTTTTTCTTCAGTTTCTTTTATTATATCAACTCCATAAATCTGATTTTCCTTGAGTTCAGTCCAATACAATGGCGTTCGACACTTACGACCATATAATGCTTCATAAGGTGCCATTTTCAAGCTCGTCTGATAACTATTGTTGTAAGCAAATTCTACCAGCGGCAAATATCTTTCCCAACTTCCTTGAAATTCCAATACACAACATCTAAGCATATCTTCAAGAATCTGAATTACTCTCTCTGATTGTCCATCAGTTTGTGGATGAAAAGCAGTACTGAAATTTAACTTTGTACCTAACGCGTCTTGCAACTTTTGCCAAAACCGCGAGGTAAACCTTAGATCTCTATCTGAAATAATCGACAATGGTATTCCGTGTAATCTAACAATTTCTCTAATATACAGTTCAGCCAACTTGTGAAGAGTATAATCCGTATGTACCGGGATAAAATGAGCCGACTTAGTTAATTTGTCAACTACTACCCAGATGGCATCTTTCTTTCCTGGAGTCAATGGCAATCCTGAAACAAAATCCATAGTAATCCGATCCCATTTCCATTCAGGAACCATAATAGGCTGAAGTAATCCTGAAGGCACTTGGTGTTCAGCTTTCACCTGTTGATAAATTAAGCATTTGGACACAAACTCTGATATATCTCTTTTCATTCCATTCCACCAATACATTTTCTTCAAGTCATTATACATTTTCGTACTACCCGGATGAATCGAGAAATAACCACTATGTGCTTCCTGTAGGATCTTTTGAATCAATTCCTCATTCTTCGGTACACAAATCCGATCTTTAAACATTAAGCACCCATCAGAACCAATTTTGAAATCTGACACTGTATCAACTTCACACTGTTTTCTATTGGCTTGCAAATCTTGATCATCTTTCTGAGCTTCAGAAATCTCTTGCAAAAACATTGGTTTTGCTCTTAACTCTGCTAGAATCGAACCATCATCTGACACTTTCAACTGAGTGTTCATAAACTCTCAAAGCAAACAACAACTTTCTACTCAAAGCATCAGCAACCACATTCGCTTTTCCCGGATGACAATCAATAACAAGCTCGTAATCTTTCAATAATTCCAACCATCTTCGCTGTCTTAAATTCACGTCTTTTTGTGACATCAAGTACTTAAGACTTTTATGGTCGGTATATACCCGGCACTTTTCACCATACAAATAATGTCGCCAAATTTTCAAAGAAAACACCACCGCAGCCAATTCCAAATCGTGAGTAGGATAATTCCTCTCATGAGGTTTTAACTGCCTCGAAGCATATGCCACCACTTTTCCTTCTTGCATGAGCACACACCCCAAACCATTTAGAGAAGCATCACTATACACCACAAATTCTTTACCTGATTCGGGCTGTACTAACACTGGTGCCTCTGTTAATAACTTTTTCAATTCTTCAAAACTCTGTTGACATTCTTCCGTCCATTCAAATTTAACATCCTTTCGGAGTAATCTAGTTATAGGAGCAGCAATTATAGAAAATCCATTTACAAACCGTCGATAATACCCAGCTAGCCCCAAGAAACTTCTAACTTCGGTTACGTTTTTCGGTGGTTTCCAATCAACAATGGCTGAAATTTTACTAGGATCAACCCGTATACCATCACCTGAAACAATATGACCCAAAAATCCAACTTCTCGAAGCCAAAATTCACTTCTACTAAACTTAGCATACAGTTGCTTATTTCTCAAAGTTTGCAAAACTATCCTCAAATGCTCAGCATGTTCTGTATCATCTTTTGAATAAATTAAAATATCATCTATAAACACCACAACAAATTTGTCCAAGTATGGCCGAAATATGCGATTCATTAAATCCATAAACACAGCAGGAGCATTTGTCAATCCGAATGGCATAACTAAAAATTCATAATGACCATACCTTGTTCTAAAAGCAGTTTAGGCACATCCGACTCTTTTACCCGCAGTTGGTAATACCCAGATCTCAAGTCAATCTTTGAAAACCATGTCGCTCCTTTTAGCTGATCAAACAAATCATCAATTCTTGGCAACGGATACTTGTTTTTGATTGTCACCTTGTTTAACTACCGATAATCAACACACAACCTCATAGAACCATCCTTCTTTTTCACAAATAACACGGGAGCACCCCAAGGTGAAAAACTCGGTCTCACAAAACCTTTATCAGTCAACTCTTGCAACTGCGACTTTAATTCCTTCAACTCTGCTGGTGCCATTCTATACGGAGCAATCGAAATCGGAGCTGTTCCCGGTATCAAATCAATACCAAATTCTACTTCCCTGACTGGAGGCAAACCTGGCAATTCTTCTGGAAATACGTCCGCAAATTCACACACAACCGGCACTGATTCAACTTTCTTTTCAACTTCTTTTGTATTAATTACATACGCCAAATCAGCTTCATAACCCTTTCTCAGATATCTTTGAGCCGACATTGAAGAAATCACACTAGGCAATGCCTCTGATTTATCTAATTCAACCAGCAGAGTTTCACCATTTCCACAATTTAATTCTATAATCTTTTCTTTGCAATTTATTTTAGCATCATGCAATGTCAACCAATCCATACCCAAAATAACATCAAACTCATCAAACGACAATAACATCAAGTCGGCCGGAAAGTAATGATCCCGAATCATTAAAGGACATTTCTTACATACTTTATCGACAATCACACATTTGCCTAACGGAATCGACACTCTAATCATAAATTCTGTGTTCTCAACAGGTATATTCATACTAGACACCAATTTCATACACACATATGAATGAGTAGAACCGGGATCAATCAAAGCAATAACATTAACATTATAGAGGGAAAATGTACCGGTAATCACATCAGGTGAGGAACCATCTTCACGCACTTTAATAGCATAAGTTCTAGCCGGAGCCCTTCCTTCAGGTCTAACTGGTGCATCCCTGGCTTCATTCTTACTGCTTGCTTCGCTCCCAGCTTTTCTTGGATATCTTCCTCTCGAATCCGCCCCACTTGTTTTTGTATTCTGAAATTTTTCTTTTTCAGCTCTATCTGGGCAGTCTTTAATAAAATGATCTGGAGAACCACATCGAAAACATTCATTTGCTCTACACGGACCAAAATGATTTCTACCACACCGCTGGCACTCAAGTTTAACAAATCTCGAGTTCCCTACACTGGCTGCCGAAGTAGTCTGGGATTTAGGACCCACATTTTGCTTCTTATAATTCCCATATGATTACCCAGCTGAAGCTTGGGAACGAGGATTCATATTCCTTGACTTTCCAGGTTGCTGTGAAAATGAACCGCTCATCGGTCTTTTCTTCCAATTTCTAGTCTCAGCCTCTACCTTTTTCTTTTCTTTAAGTAATTCTTCGGCCTTACAAGCTCGATCAACCAATACTACCATTTCTTTTAATTCAAGAATTCCAACAAATACCTTGATGTCTTCGTTGAGCCCGTCTTCAAATCGTCGGCACATCTTGGCCTCTGTAGGAACATACTCTCTGGCATACTTACTTAATCGAACAAACTCTCTTTCATATTCTGTAACCGTCATATTACCTTGCTTCAGCTTAAGAAATTCTTTACGCTTCTGATCAATAAATCTTTCACTAATATATTTCTTCTGAAACTCTTCTTGAAAGAATTCCCAAGTTATTTTCTCTTTCGGTACCGCCGAAATCAAAGTCTTCCACCAATTATAAGCTGAATCCCTCAACAAAGATATAGCGCATTTCAAACATTCTTCATGTGTACAAGATAATTCGTCAAATACCCGGATTGAATTTTCAAGCCAGAACTCTGCTCTCTCGGCATCATCATCAATATTTGGTTTAAATTCTTCGGCCCCTTGCTTGCGAATTCTATCAACTGGAGTTCTGTGAAATTTCATCAGATCCATACCTTGAGGCATCGGGGGTACAGGTTGAGGAATTGGGGGAGGTGGGGGAGGTTGTACATTTGGGTTCGTACGAACGAACTCAGTGTACCATGCACTCATCATTTGGAGAAAGGCTTCCCGACCCCTTTCTCCTCCTCCATGACCAACAGTAGGAGGTGGATTTTCAGTCGGCACTGCTCCTTCAGCCGGAGCTGGCGCATTACTCTCTACTTCATCTGCCACAGCTGGATCGGGATCCATTTACTATAAAAAAAATCATTTAAAAAGGTCAGAAGTCGTCACACTATCAAAATTTATACATATGGCATGTATAGCAAAATCCGTACATACAACACGTAGTCTGAGAACCGACTAAACCTGCTCTGATACCACTAAATGTAACGCCCCCACACCCGAGACCGTCTCCGGAGTCGAGTATGAGGTGTTACTAAGCTTAGTTTAACATTTTTAGAACTTTGGATTATTTGTTTCTACATTCACAGCTTTTAAGCTACTTGCATCATAGTCACAAGAAAAATCATATCTCGAGTTAAGAAACTCGAAATCAAGATCCGTAAATTTTCCCTGAATCTAGACTCATATAAATATCTAATAATTTTTTTATAAAATTTTTGGTTGGGCCAATTAGTACAGTTTAGGAGTTAAAGTTACCCCTGTTTCAGGACTTGACTGGTCTGACCTCTGTTTACTACGAACCACATTTCTCTCTGTACAAAATTTATATGACTATGAGGTTTGTTTCTCCTAAAACTAGACTCAATAAGTATTCTGAGGATATGAAATACACCACCTAATTATATCTTTACAATTTATGGTGAATTTCTAAATTAAGAACAGGGGATTCAGAAACTGCTACGACCCTGTTTCACTAAAATTCAAATATCTTCTAACATATAATTCCTTTACCTGTTTCATTTATTTCATATGAAACTAGACATAATAATATTCAATTTTATATGTAATCCATCACCAAATTCAATTTCTATGATTTTTAGTAAATTTTGAAACTCGCGTCAGTGTTGCTGCAGTATTCTATTTATGGCAAATTTCATCCCTCTTATGAGTTTTTATGCACTAAGTATCTTAATAATTTTCCTTAACATCAAACATAATCTAAACTTACCATTTTCATAATTTATCATTATCAAATATTTTCTCAACCATTCTGTCACCATATCATAAGATCATTTACACAAAATAAGTATATTGTTATACATGCCATACTTAAATTTACAAGCCATTTACCAAAAATCTTCCGGATAGTGTGACTGAGCCTTCGACCTATCCCGACTCCTGAACTGGCTTGTCCAAAACTACAATGAGTAAGAAGGAGGGAGTAAGCATAAATGCTTAGTAAGTTCATATGTAAATAATAAATAACATAACAAACAATCAAACTAATCAACATTAGCATATATCATCAACACACTTATCACATTTTTTAATCATTTTTCATCATCTTATTACCTTATCGTGGTTATAATCAACACTCAACCCGAGGGTTAAATACATACCTATCCAAAATATCCATTTCTCATCACTTACCAATACGTCTTTTTTCATCTCGAGTATTCCTCCATTTGAGTAAAACTTTACCCGTTGAATACATCGAAATATAATTCGGATACATGGATAATTTGCATATAAGTGCCACATATTCAATCAAGCAATCATGTAACCCGCCCATAAGCGAACTCGGACTCAACTCAACGAGCTCGGGCGTTCGCATCCATAAGTGAACTCAAACTCAACTCAACGAGTTCGGATGCCTAGTTACATCTCACGAACTCAGACTCAACTCAACGAGTTCGGACATTCGCATCCATAAGTGAACTCGGACTCAACTCAACGAGTTTGGATGCTCAACCATCCTAGTGACATGTCACTTGTATCCTAATCTATTCCTAAGGTTCAAACGGAATTTTTCTCGAACATAACAAGTAGCTCACATAATTTACATATTATTTGAAATTAACCACAAAGCATACATTTCATAATGAAATTCAACATAACACATAATTAATATCAATAACTTAAAAATTGGTCAAATTGCTATTTAAGACCTCCTCATTAATATTCCAAAACAATTTCATACTAAAAACTTCTAGAATGCAAGTTTTGCAACTTATTCGATTTAGTACCTACTTTCAATTTAAGCACTTTAAGCATAGAATTTCATCACGAAATTTTCACACAATCATGCAATCATATCATAATCATCAAAATAATTATAAAATAATTATTTCTATCTCGGATTTGTGGTCACGAAACCACTATTCCGATTAGGCCCTAATTTGGGATATTACAAAATATGTCCCTAAAAAGGGCCATCGAGACCCTAAAACATGAAATTGAAACGGTTCGCGAACAAATCGGAATCAATAAAAATTTTTCGATCACTTAAACAAATCAAAACAATTTATTTCATCTTTCATAAATAAACTGTCCATCTGCATCATAGTCACTAAATAAATCATAAATTGAGTTACGAAACTCAAAATTAAAATCCATAAATGTTCTCTGAAACTAGACTCATTTATCTTCCTACTAAATTTGTTTCAGAATTTTTGGTCTGGCCAATTAGTACAGTTTATTTCTTAAAGCTTCCCCTGTTTCAGTGTTTGGCTACTCTGACCTCTGTTCACTACAAATTAATTTTCTCCTCGTAAAGAATTCAAATAACCATTCTGTTTATTTCCCTTAAAGTTACACTCAATAAGAAATCTATACATATAAAGTATAACTCCTAATTATTTTTGTACAATTTTTAGTGAATTTCTAAAGTCATAATAGGGGATTCAGAAATCACTCTAATCCTATCTCACCAAAATTTAAATATCTCATAAAATACAACTTATTTATTTACTATGTTTCTTTCATATGAAAATAGACTCAATAAGCTTTAATTCTATATCCCATTCACTATCTAAATCCATTTATACTATTTGTAGTGATATTTGAAATTCACATCATTACTGCTGTCCAATACTATTTTAAAGCTAAATTCACCTATTTCATAATTTCCATGGAATAACTAGCATTTAGGCATACATAACACCAAACATGTCCTTGATTAGTCATTCCAATAGCTAATCATTATCAAGCATTTACATACCATTCATTAGCCATATCATAAGATCATACACACAAAATGGCTACGGTGCTATACATGCCATACTAAAAATGAAACGTCTAGCTATACCAAAATAATCCTTGTGATAGTGTGCTCGGACATCTGACGTACTTTAAAATCCCTGAGTTAGCTTGACAAAACTATAAAAAGAAGGAAAATAAAGGGGGTAAGCATTAAGCTTAGTAAGTTTGCATGCAAATAAATAACAACATTCATAAGAATTATCTTACTACTTGGCATGATACTACTTAATGCAACTTCATTAATTGTTATAGACATATTTTAAACTTCTTCACTTAATCACATACTTAAATACTTACTTAATCAAATTTATTAATACATTTTACTTACCTTTTTCCTTATCAAGCATACATGAATATTATATACTTACTTTTGCTCTTCTAGCATGAACTTGTCTTACCTTTTTTAGTAGAACTCGTCTTACCTTACCTTACCTTGATATTCTCTTTAAATTTTCCCATTGAACCACTTGGAATACTAAGGATACACGGGTACCTTACCATTGCCATGACTTGTCATGGTTTTACGTGGTATCCTTTTGAAACTTACCATTGCCATGTCTCTACATGGACTTAAATGGTATCTTTGCCTTATGAACTCAACAATGCCATGCCTTGGCATGGTCTTACATGGGACCTTTGCATTATAGTAACTTATCAATGCCATTTCTTGACATGGTCTTACATGGTATCCTTTCCTTAGAAACCTTACCAATTGCCATACCTTGGCATGGTCTTTCAAGGTATCCTTAAACCCTAATGTCATGACATTTGTATCCTACACATTCCGAAGGTTCAACTGGGACTTTCTTAAATTACTTCTCCATCTATTCATGCTTGAATCTTCTTTATATAATTTCATAAAATAAATATACACATGCTGAAAATTAACAACATTAACATAAAATAATAGAATATTGCATTTATTTACCACAAACTTACCTTGAAACAGAATACGATCAACTATTTTGATTTAGTCCACTATCTTTTTCTTTCCCAGTCTAACTCCATATTTCGTTCTTCTTGATCTATAATAACAAATTTAGCTTATTTAATACTCACATTTATTAAAACAGTCCTTGACTTAAACTTTGGAAAAATTACACTTTTGCCCCTAAACTTTTACATATTTACACTTTCCCCAAGGCTCAAAAATTAAACTTCATCCTATTTTCTTATCTTTTATGACATGTTCGTCATTTTCCCCTTCTATGGCAACATCAAATTCTCACTCTAACATGTACTTATGAACATTAGGTATTTTTACCGATTATGTCGTTTTACTCGTTTTCACGTAAAATTGCTTAGCAAAAGTTGTTTAACACAATTTCAAGCTTCATATTCTACCATAAAAAATCAAAATAAAAACATTTCAATTATGGGTATTTTTCCAAAATATAAAACCTAAGTTAAATTATTGCTAGAATATGCTTAATCAAGTTACAAGGACTCCAAAAACGTAAAGAACATTAAAAACGGGGCTTGGAATCACTTATTATGGAGCTTGAAAGCTTGAAACAAACCTTAGCTATGGAGAGTCCTTGACATTCAGCGTAAGGAAGAAGATGAGCACATTTTTCCCATCTTTTCCCTTTTTAATTCTTTTATTTGACACTTTACTAAAATGCCCTTCATTAAATTTTTTAGTTATTTCTACCTATGTATATCCATTTTGGGTCCGTGAAAGTATAATGGTCTAATTACTATTTAAGGTCCTTTAATTCAATTATGCACTTCAATTTAATCCCTTAGCATTTAGAACTCATATTTATCAACTTTTGCAATTAAGCCCTAATATGCAAATCGAACATGCAATCACTGAAATTTCTTATCGGTATTCTAACACATGCATCTAATCACTCGGTAAATCATAAAATTAATTGCAATAAACTTTTATATCTCAGATTCATGGTTTCGCAACCACTGTTCCTTAAGGCCCTATTTCGGGAAGTTACATTTCACCCCCTTTAGGGATTTTCGTCCCTAAAAATCTCACCTGTGAAGAGATTTGGGTGCTGTTTTCGCATAGCCTCTTCGGGCTCCCATGTAGCCTCATCTACCCCATGTCTATTCCATAATACTTTCACAAGTGCAATACTTTTGTTCCTTAATTGCTTTACCTCTTGAGATAGAATCTTTACCGGTTCTTCACCTAAGTCATATCTGGCTGATTCTCAACCTCTGTCTGAGAAATCACATGTAACAGATCTAAACGATAACGACATAGCATAGACACATGAAATACATCATCAATCTTCTCTAACTCAATTGGAAAAGCTAACCGATATGGTAATGGTCCGACTCTCTCAATCACTTCAAACGGTCCAATAAAACGTGGACTTAGTTTGCCTTTCTTGCCAAATCTAAGAACTTTCTTCCACGGGGATACTTTCAAAAACACTTTGTCACCAACTTGATACTCAATCTCTTTTCTCTTCAAATCTGCATACGACTTCTGTCTGTCTGAAGCTGCTTTCAAGTAATCTCTGATGACTTTTACTTTCTCTTCTATTTCTTTAACTAGATCAACCCCGTAAATCTAATTTTCCTTAAGGTTTTTCCAATACAAAGGTGTGCGACATTTATGTCCATACAAAGCTTTATAAGGTGCCATCTTCAAACTAGACTGATAACTATTATTGTAGGAAAACTCTACAATGGTATGTACTTTTCCCAACTGCCTTGAAATTCCATTACACAGCATCTAAGCATATCTTCAAGTATCTGAATAACTCTCTCTGATTGACCCTCGGTCTGAGGATGAAAAGCTGTACTAAAACTCAACTTTGTGCCCAAACCTTTCTGTAACTTCTTCCAAAATCGTGAAGTAAATCTCGGATCTCTGTTTGAAATGATCGATAATGGTACCCTGTGTAGTCTGACTATCTCTGAAATATACAACTCGGCCAACTTTTCAAGTGAATAATCCATAAAACTGGGATTGTAACACCCCAAACCTGGCCTAGACGTTATGGCCAAATCTGGTGTGTCGCATCAAAGTATTTTTCAAAAATTGATCTTTTCGGTAAGAATCCATTACTGGATCTAAATCCCTTTATTATTATTTAAGAAAAGTTCTCATCAAAATGTTTACCAATTTGTTTGCCTTTGGTTTATTACTTCAATTGAAACCGCGGAAACATTTTAAAAACTTTGTTGTTGAAAGCTCGTGTTCTTTAAAAAATCGTGCTATCTTAAAAACTCGTGTTTTCCTAGACTAGCAGTTTAGTATAAGAAATCAAAATCCAAATTAAAAATTAAAACCCACCAACAGCTTTATTACATAAATTAAAACCTAAAATGAAATCTAATTGCAAATAAAAGAAACAGAAGCAGTAGTGTGGCCATCTCCGAGTCCCTCGCAGCTCCAAACCATCTAAGCTTAGGGATTACCTGCAAAGTTAGAAACGGGGTGATTTTATGAAAACTCAGTGTGTAATCCCCATAACAAGCAAACAGTGAATAACACAGCATCAGTACAGTCTGGGCCAAAGCCCTATTCAATATCAGTACAGTATGGACCTTAGCCCTTAAACAGTAGCAAGGTGGGCCTAAACCCAATATAGTATCAGTATAAATGCATAATGCAACCCATCCCATACCAGCCAGCACACCACCGTACCAACCAACACACCTGTGGGGATATCAGTCGACCCACCCAGCCAGCACACCAATATTGCAGCAAAGCTACTAGTAATAATGATCACGCAGCATAGCTGCCAGTAACAGTAAGTGTGGTAAACCACCAATAATAATCGTGACATAGTCACTAGTACAGTACTTCCTCCATATCATAACCCACCCCATGCTGATGTCGTGTCATAAAAAATACGTGTATGCAGTATATCATACTCATAACCAATCATGTAAATGTCATTCACACATTAAATAACCTACCGCTTGCATTATAAACGTCATACCATCAGTTAGGGGTAAATCAGTAATTTTTACCCCTAAGGGATATTTCGGTCATTTAACTAATTTTAGGATCTTAGTATAGATAACGACCCTTAAAAAGGTCTACAGTCGTCAAGAACGACTCAGACAACCCGTGTGGCTAAAATAGTGTAAATGGGCCTAATGCCTATTACTCGACCCAAGTGGGCCCACAGACTCGCGTGGCCCCTTTTAGCCTAAATCTAGCCATGGCTATGCAAATTTCATAGCCTAGTCTAACATTTATCATCTTTCGTGAATTTTACTACGCGTGGGCCCTCGACCCCATCAGGCCCACACGGCCCATAGAGGCCCATGACAGCCTAAGCCCACGAGAGCGCTCGCGATGGCCTCTATAGTCTGTCGCCCAAAGTTTGTGGCTCATTCACCTTGCGAGCATTCGCACGCTCGCGTGATCACAAATGCCGAAGTTTCAACTTTTCGGCTTCTGCCGATTCGTTGCTACGCAGTGGGGTGAGTACACACCTTTTTGCTTTTGGTTAGTTACAGAATGGTGTACAGTTACACACCTACATTCATTCTTGAACACAGAGTAAGGTTGGGTGTATGACTATACACCTTGATTTGCGAAAGTGACAGAATCCCCTACGAGTCCAAGGCCTACAATCAACCCAACATTTAGTTAGTCTCCACTACATTCCAACGCAACAACTACCCTTAACCCAACTCCTCTACTTACCTTGATCGAAGAGAAAGTGGCCAACGATGTCTAGATTAGTTAGGGTTGATCTCGCGCAACTCGGCCCTTAACTGCACACACGATCGTTTAACAGATAAAACTAATTAAAAGTAATGTACTACCCCTAAAGACAACACATTTAAGAAGATAAAGAGTAATCGGCTTACCCAAGCGTTGGAAGATAGGGTTCCGATGGCCCAATAATGCTCTGCGCCCTTCGTTCCTCAGTGATAACTGAACCCCGCGAACATACAACATATAAAAAGAAGTCACCACTCGATAAATACAGAACTATGAAAAAGGGATATTCGGCTAGAGAAAATAATACGAGAACATAGTTAACAGTCATCACGCGATATACTTACCACTAGAATAGAGGCACCGAACTCGCTCAATCAAACTAACCGAGTAATCACAGGGATTTAAAAAGATGACTAAAAGAGATAAGAAAAGATTCGAAAGAGAGAAGGGGTATTACGGTCACTTTACCCTACAGGGGCTTTATTGTCATTTTACGCTACAGGGGCATTACGGTCTTTTTACTTATTAGGGGTATTTTAGTCATTCATCCTACAAGGGTGTTTTGGTAAATCTACAAACCAAGGGTATTTTAGTAATTTTGCAAACCAGTGGTATTTCTATAATTTTTGAAAGTCAAGGGTATTTTATAAATTTGTAAATCAGGGGTATTTTTGTAATTTTACAAATCAAGGGTATTTCGATAATTTTTCAAATCAGGGGTATTTTTGTAATTTTACAAATCGAGGGTATTTCGATAATTTTACAAGTCGAAGGTATTTCTGTAATTTCACAAATCAAGGGTATTTCAGTAATTCTACCCTACAGGAGTATTTCAGCAATGCTAGCTTACAGATATGAGATTCACCTAGTCCAAACCAATATTTACTACACAATCATATAATTTATCCACTTGGGCCCATGGGCCCATTGGGCCCACATGGCCCATCCCTGCCCATCGTGGCCCAAAGCAACCTAAGCCCACGAGAGCACTCATGATGGCCTCAACCATCATGTCAAAGCTCCCACACGTATGCTCGTATGCTCGTGTGGCTGCGATCGCCGTGAGACCGGTATTTCGACATCCAGCATTTTCCGTTCCATAGCTAGAGTAGTGTGAAATACACACTTGATAGGAGACTGGAGTTAATCCGCGCTCCGAGCACTCTTAGCCGATGGCCAACCCAAACGAGCACGCCATAAAGCGAAAGGGATTAGCCAAGAAAGGTACCTTTACTCTCCTCATGGTTCTCTCTATTTAAAACTAGCTTCGTATCCACTCTTATGTTAGCCTCCCGATGTGTGATCCCTCCATCATTAGAGTTTAAATTCAACACCAACTCTTGCCGCCCCCTGTTAGAAAAATAAATGCTCTTTGATTGCCATGATTTTTGAACCCTGGACCTCCTTGCCAACTCTATGATGCCATCTTCCTGCCTCTTATGTGGTGCTACTTTGCCACTAGACCACAAGGCTTTTTGTGGCACAATTTCTCCAACAATATTCTTAAGGCCTACCTACTACACCCAGGGTTTGATTCACCTTAAACCAAAATTTTTGCTAGAGTCCAGGTTTGAACCCAGGACTTCTCCAACACTTCTCAGCACACTTAACCACTAAAACAAGCCTTCATTAACGAAATTTACATGCACAACAAAATATTATAAGTTGCCTTCAACAGGTCCCATGCTCAAGGCCCAAAAGTTTTAGGCCTAAATTCAGGGTGTTACAGGGATAAAATGAGCTGACTTCGTTAACTTATCAATCACATCCCATACTGCATCTTTCTTTCTTGATGTCAACAGCAATCCTGTCACAAAATCCACAGTAACTTGGTCCCATTCCCACTTAGGGACTAGCATAGGCTGTAATAAACTTGAAGGTACCTGATGTTCGGCCTTTACCTACTGACACATCAAGCATCTAGATACAAACTCTGAAATGTCCATTTTCATTCCTACCCACCAGTACATTTTATTCAAATCATTATACATCTTTGTACTACCTGGATGAATAGACAAAGAACTGCTATGTGCTTCCCTAAGATCTTTCGAATAAGTTCATCATTCTTCGGTACACATGCCCTGTCTCTGAACATCAAACAACCATCAGAACTGATCTCAAAATTTGACTCTATATCCGACTCACACTGAGTTCTTCAACTCACTGTCATTTTTCTGAGCTTCACAAATTTCTTCAAGAAACATCGGTTTAGCTCTCAACTCAGGTAAGATAAAACCATCATCTGATAAGGCTAGACTATTGTTCAAAGGTCTTAATGCAAACAAAGATTTCCTTCTCAAAGCATCAGCAACAACGTTTGCCTTACCTGGGTGATAATCGATCACTAGCTCATAATCCTAAATCAACTCTAGCCATCTTTTTTGCCTCAAGTTCAAATATTTTTTAATCATCAAATATTTCAAACTTTTGTGATCAGTGAATATTCAGTACTTCTCACCGTACAAATGATGTCTCCAGATCTTCAGCGCAAAAACAATGGCAACTAGCTCTAAATCATGTGTCAGAAAATTCTTCTCATGTAGCTTTATCTATCTAGAGGCATAAGCAATTACCCTTCCTTCCTGCATAAGTACACAACCAAGTCCATTCAAGTACACATCACTGTAAATCACAAACTCCTTACCTGGTTCTGGTTGCACTAAAACATGAGCTTCAGTCAACAAAGCCTTTAACTTGTCAAAACTCTGCTGACACTTCTCAGTCCATTCAAACTTGACATCCTTTCGTAGCAATCTTGTCAGTGGGATAGCTATCATGGAAAATCCCTCTACAAATCGTCTATAATATCTGGATACCTTCACTTGAGACAATATGTGACAGCCCAAAATTGACCCTAGTCGAGAAGTGGTTTCGGGACTGCTAAACCAAGTCACCGAAATGTTTGAATGTGATATTTATTGTCTAGAATATGTAATTATGAATGTGTGAAAATTTCAAGCTTCGATTTAGTCGATTGCATGTGAATTCAGTTAGTAGGACTTGTGTGACACTTTTGAAATGTGATAGGCTAATCTATAAGGATCTAATAGTGCATGTAATAAAAAGGGAGGACTTGCATGTCAAATTTCCCCCCTTAATTAGTAGTGGGCGGCCATGCTATGAGTGGAAACATGTCACAAACATGTTATGTTAGTGAGGTATGTTAGGAAAAATAAAATAAGGAGTATGGGTAATAAAGAAATGGAAAGAAAAGAAAGAAAGTGTGTGAGTGTTCCCCCCCATTGCCGTGAGTTGAAGAAAAGAAAAAAAAATTTGTTCATCCTTTTTCATTTCTTTTGGCTGAAAATTCTAAGGAAGGAGGAAGGAGTTCTTGCTTCATATTTGGTTTGGAAGAGGATTAGGAGGAGGTTTGGCCATACTTGTATCTAGATTAAGGTATGTTTGAGGTTGTGTCATGAGATTCATGCATGTTTTTAGTTGCTAGCTTGAGTTCTAATTAGCCCATGGTTCAAATCTTTGCTAGGTCATGGGGATGATATTCGGCCTAGGTGGATTTTGTGTTAATGCCATTGCATGCTAAATATGAAGCTTGTTAATAATACATGTGATGGTGGATTGATGACTCTTGGATTTTCTTTTTAGCATTTTTGAGTGAGACATTAAGTTCTTTGTTTAACCATGACCAAAATTGAAATGGTATGGTGTTGTGATGTATTCGGCCATGGTATATCCATAAGTATGATTTATGCTTATTGCATGGTAGGTAAGATTTGTGTTTTGGATTTATGTTCATGTTTAGTTATAATCAACTTTGAGATTCGGCTCTTGCACATATATATATTGCACATGACGTATTGGTATGACATATACAATATCTCAAGGTATATATTTACATATGATGGTGTTTCGGTTATGGAGTACATGATGGATGCGTATTGAGTTATAATATATAATGCATTAGTTAGTAAAAGGTATGCCATTTGTGTGTGGTATTGAGTATATAATTGGCCTGAACATAGACATGCATAATCGGCCACATGAATGAGTACATAGGTTGATGTGTTGTTCGGCCATAGGTAAGCATATTGAAGGCTTTATCTTGACTTAGAAAATTCGGCTAAGGAGAGTATTAACTAATGTGTTGAGTTTGATTCATGATTCCATACATATGTGACTTTAATGTCTAATGAATATATGTGGGCCAAGTACCTTGAGTTCCTCTTTTCGATGCTCAAATGATTAAATCAATTTATTTGTTAAATTAAGCTCAAGAGCAAAGGGGAACTAAATCCGATAAAAGGAAGGAAAAAGTGGTCGAATAGCCATCAGAATCGTTCGACAACATCCGAGGTAAGTTTTCGAGTAATGGGACTTAAATTATGATTCGATTAGATTATGTCTTAAGTAAATCAAAATCATGCTCTTGTATGTGGCTATTGAGACGAAATTGTAAATGTGATAAGTGTCTTGTGTTTGAGCTTTGGTAATGAAAATGAAATATGAATGTGTCATGATTTATTGATATATGTGCATGGTTACTCGAATGATATCCGGGCTAAGTCCTGAAGGCTTTTGTGCTAAGCGACTACATCCGGACTAAGACCCGAAGGCTTTTGTGCTAAGCGACTACATCCGAACTAAGATCCGAAGGCATTTGTGCTAGCGACTATATCCGGGCTAAGTCCCGAAGGCATTTATGCTAGTGACCATATCCGGGTTAAGACCCGAAGGCCTTGTGCGAGTGGTTATATCCGGCTAAACCCCGAAGATGCTTGATTTGGGAATGAGCGATCTTGCTGTAAAAATTTAAATTAAGACGCTCGTAAAATCCCAGCGATGAGGTATGTTTTGTGTGTGCTTTGAATTAGTTGATCCCTTACAAATCTGTATTCGCTCAGTCGATAAATGAGCTACTGGCCTTTGGCTAAGTTGATCTTTTGTGTATGAACATAAGGGTTGGTAATGTGAAGTAAGTATGATATTGAGAATTTGTGCATATGAAATTATCCGTTTAGCTATATGAATGCTATACTTTTGTTGTGCTGGAATCCCTTGCTCAAAACTTACTAAGCATAAATTGCTTACTCCGTTTCTTTGTTTCTCTGTTTTATAGATTTTGGCTCGTCAGCTATCGGACTCGGGATTTTTGGAAGTCGAAGTCTCCCACACTATCAAAGCCCCCTTTTGGTACAATTTTGGTTGAACTTTGAAATGGCATGTATAGGACTACCCTTCTTGTTGTTGGTCATGTACCCATGGATTTTGTGTAAATTTGGATAGCCATGTGAAAATGGCTTATATACGTTTTTAGCATAGTACTATAATCGTTTTGTATGTTGATCACTAAGAGGTATGGAAATGTTTGGAAACGATTAGCCATTGCAATGGTTAATCATGATTATACTTTGTGCTATGTATGCAAAAAAAGGGCTAATTGGATCATGGAAACTATGAAATAGGTAAAGTCTACCTTAAAGGCAGATGCTGACAGCAGCAGCGATGTGGATGTGAAAAATCACTAAAAATAGTAGGATTGAAATTAAATAGTGAATAAATTATGTAAATGAACCTTGATGAACCTACTTTCATATGGAAGAAACGAAACGGTCATATGAGTTGTATGTTAAGAGATATTTAGGTTTTCGTGAAACAGGGCCAGAATGGTTTGATTCCCTGTTCCGACTTTGGAAATTCATTATAAATTAACCAGAGATAATTAGGACTCATTCCATATATGTATAGATTCCTCTTTGAGTCTAGTTTCTATAGAAACAAACGGCATCAGTATTGAAGCCCTGTACAGGGAGATATCCAAGTCGTAATGCGCGAAGGTTAGTGTAGTCAATCCCTGTAACATTGGAGAATTTAACTAATAAACTGTACTAATTGGCCCGACGAAAAATTATAGAAAAAAATTTGTAGATGCATATATGAGTCTAGTTTCAAGGAAAAATCACGAAACTGATTTTTGAGTTCTGGAACTCAAGATATGATTTTTAAGGTGACAGTGACACAGTTAGCCAGCTGTCTGGAAATTTTTAAAATGAACTGTGCAAGTAAATGAATTAAGTCGGTCAGCACCTCGTGTTCGACTCCGAAAATGGTCTCGGGCACGGGGTGTTACAATTTTATTGGTATCAGAGCTATGGTTTAGTCGATTCTAGGACTACCGTAATACGTTTGGGTCTAGCTATACATGCCATTTTGTGATTATTTGATAGTATGGTGATTTCTGACAATTGAAAATGTGTTTATTTATAGTAATGGATCCCGATCCCGACCGAGCGGTAGCTGATGATCTTGAGAGTGTGGCGCCTGCTCCCGCACAAGGGACAGCTCCGGCGGACTCTCAACCGATTGCTAGTAATCTGAATGACGAAGCTAGACAAGCTTTCTATAGCGTAATGAATGATTGGTTCAACCAATACATATGAACTAATACGGCTGTTCCACAACCTCCATTCCCGACTAATGCCATCCCCGCACCTACAATACCTCCGGCAACTTACCAAATAAGGTCAAATAAGCCCCCAGTTGACAGAATCCGAAAACACGGGGCTATTGAATTTAAAGCTACAGACAGCGATGATGCCGAGCAAGCTGAATTTTGGTTGGACAACACTATCCGGGTACTCGACGAGCTATCTTGCACACCCGATGAGTGCCTAAAGTGTACTATCTCATTGCTACGTGATTCTACCTACTATTGGTGGAATACGTTGACTTCTGTTATGCCTAGAGAGCAAGTAACTTGGGAGTTTTTCCAAACCGAGTTTCAGAAAAAGTATATCAGTCAGAGATTCATTGACCAAAAACCGAAGGAATTTCTTGAACTCAAAGAAGGTTCCATGTCGATTACCGACTATGAACGAAAATTTGTGAGGCTTAGCCGGTATGCGCGAGAATGCATTTCTTCAGAAGCTGTGATGTGTAAATGTTTCGAGGATGGACTAAATGATGATATAAAGTTGTATGTTGGCATCTTGGAAATCCGAGAATTTGTGGTACTTGTTGAGCGAGCTTGTAAAGCCGAGGAGCTAAGTATGGAGAAAAGAAAAGCTGATATGGGAGCAAAGGAGTTTCGTAAGAGGTCTTCGGGGAAGCCCTTCCCACAGTCATCGAAGAAATTTAGAGATGACTTAGGCCGGTCTAGGGACACTTCGGGTTTCTCTAGACGAGATCACGATCGACCCCCTGTGAGCACACGAGTCACTTCGGTCGCCAGTGTTGGAAATGATCGTCGAGACAGAACGGAATGTCGATATTACGGTAAATGGCATTCGGGGAGTTGTAGATTCCATGACCGCTCCTGTTACAAGTGCGGATCAGTTGACCACTTCATTAAAGATTGCCCGAGGTTGTCTGAACAGAATGTAAATCAGAGTGGGAAACCGGGTGCTACCACTGCTCGAGGTAGACCATCTAGAAATACGGGCAATGCTAGTGGTGGTCAGAGAGGATCTAGAGATGCTACGACCAGATCCAAGGCTCGCGCTCCTGCTAGGGCTTATGCTATACGCGCACGCGAGGATGCTTCCTCGCCAGATGTTATTACCGGTACTTTTACTCTCTTTGATACTAATGTGATTGCTTTGATTGACCCTGGTTCTACTCATTCTTATATATGCGAAACCTTAGCATCCAGTAAGACTTTACCTATTGAGTCTACTGAGTTCGTAATTCGGGTGTCAAATCCCTTGGGTCGTTACGTGCTTGTCGACAAAGTGTGTAAGAAATGTCCCCTAGTAATTCGAGGTTCCTGTTTTCCGACGGACTTGATGCTTTTGCCGTTTGATGAATTTGATGTTATTCTTGGTTTGGATTGGTTGACCGTGCATGATGCGGTTGTGAATTGCAAAAGCAAGACTATGGATTTAAGGTGCGCAAATAACGAGATGATCCGAGTTGAGTCTACGGACTTAAAGGGGTTGCCAGCTGTAATATCATCAATGTTGGCCTAGAAATATGTAAGAAAGGGGTGCGAAGCATACCTTGCGTATGTACGTGATGATAAGGAGTTAGAAATAAAACTCAAATTTGTGCCAGTGGTTTGTGAATACCCGGATGTTTTTCCCGAAGAATTACCGGGTTTGTCGCCTGTTCGGGAGATAGAGTTTGGTATTGAGCTTGTACCTGGGACTACGCCGATTTCGATAGCTCTGTATCGTATGGCACCAACCGAGTTAAAAGAGTTGAAAGCTCAGTTGCAAGAATTGACGGATAGAGGTTTCGCTCGACCAAGTTTCTCACCTTGGGGTCCACCAGTATTGTTTGTGAAAAAGAAGGACGGAACCATGAGGTTGTGCATTGACTATCGTCAGCTGAATAAAGTGACGATAAAGAATAAATATCCGTTACCGCGTATTGATGATTTGTTTGATCAACTAAAGGGAGCCCCAGTGTTTTCAAAGATAGATTTGAGATCGGGTTATTATCAGTTGCGGATTCGAGATTCGGACGTACCCAAAACTGCTTTCAGAACGAGGTACGGTCACTACGAGTTCTTAGTGATGCCGTTCGGGCTCACTAATGCCCCTGCGGTATTTATGGATTTGATGAATCGGATCTTCAGACAGTATTTGGACTGGTTCGTAGTTGTGTTCATTAATGACATCTTGGTCTATTCAAGAGATGAGACCGAACATGCTGAGCACCTGAGATTAGTGTTGCAAATTTTGCGGGATAAGCAGTTATATGCTAAGTTCAGTAAGTGTGAGTTCTGGTTAAGAGAGGTTAGCTTCTTGGGTCATGTGGTATCCGCATCGGGTATTCGAGTTGACCCGAGCAAAATTTCAGCCATACTTAACTGGAAGCCTCCGAGAAATATTACTGAGGTTCTGAGCTTTTTGGGACTTGCCGGTTACTACCGACGGTTTGTAAAAGGTTTCTCGATGATAGCCACACCAATAACGAAACTGCTTCAGAAAGATGTTAAGTTTGAATGGACAGAAAAGTGTCAGAAAAGTTTCGATCAATTGAAAACTCATTTGACGGAAGCTCCAATACTAGTGCAGCCCAAATCCGGCAAGGAGTTTGTCATTTATAATGATGCCTCCCTACTTGGGTTGGGTTGCGTATTGATGCAAGAAGGTCGAGTTGTGGCCTATGCGTCGAGACAATTAAAGCCACATGAGAAAAATTATCTGACCCATGATCTCGAATTAGCTGCCATCATATTCGCTTTGAAAATATGGCGACATTACTTATTTGGTGAGAAGTGCCATGTATTTTCGGATCACAAAAGTCTCAAATATTTGATGACTCAAAGAGACTTGAATCTGCGACAAAGGCATTGGCTGGAGTTGTTGAAAGATTATGAGCTTGTCATTGATTATCACCCGGGAAAGGCTAATGTGGTTGCGGACGCCTTAAGCCGGAAATCACTGTTTGCTTTACGAGCGATGAATGTACACTTGTCTGTTCTACCCGACAATGTGTTAGTAGCTGAATTAAAGGCCAAACCATTATTGATTCATCAAATTCGTGAAGCTCAGAAAGTCGACGATGAATTGGTTGCAAAACGAGCTGAATATGTTCCGAATATGGAATCTGAATTTCAAATTGATGATGACGATTGTTTGAGGTTCAGGAATCGTTTGTGTGTTCCAAGAAATTCAGAACTTATTTCGATGATTCTGAACGAAGCTTATTGTAGCCGAATGTCAATCCACCCGGGAAGTACGAAAATGTACAACGACCTAAGACGTCAGTTTTGGTGGTATGGTATGAAACGAGACATTTTCGACTTTGTTTCGAAGTGCTTAGTATGTCAGCAAGTGAAGGCGGAACATCAAGTGCCCACGGGTTTGCTTCAGCCGATCATGATACCTGAATGGAAATGGGAATGAGTCACGATGGATTTTGTATCTGGGTTGCCAGTGTCGGCAAGTAAGAAAGATGCGATTTGGGTCGTCGTTGATAGATTGACTAAGTCGGCTCATTTTATCCCCGTACGCACGGATTTCTCAATGGATAAACTAGCTGAATTGTATGTTTCTTAGATTGTGAGATTACACGGGGTACCTATTTCTATCGTGTCGGATAGAGATCCGAGATTCACCTCACGATTATGGAAGAAATTGCAAGAAGCTTTGGGTACCAAGCTACATTTTAGCACTGCTTTTCACCCCCAAACCGATGGTCAATCCGAGCGGATAATTCAGATACTTGAGGATATGTTGAGATGTTGCATCCTCGAGTTCAGTGGTTCATGGGAACGGTATTTACCTTTGATTGAATTCGCTTACAACAATAGTTTTCAATCAAGTATTAAGATGGCACCTTACGAGGCTTTGTACGGTCGTAAATGCCGTACACCATTGTTTTGGACCGAGCTCGGTGAAAGTAAAATTTTCAGAGTTGATTTGATTAAAGATGCCGAACAGAAAGTAAAGGTAATCCGTGAAAGTCTGAAGGCAGCCACAGATCGTCAGAAATCGTATGCGGATTTGAAATGAAAAGACATTGAATATCAGGTGGGAGATAAAGTGTTTCTTAAAGTTTCGCCTTGGAAAAAGATACTCAGATTTGGCTGTAAGGGCAAGTTGAGCCCGAGATTCATTGGGCTGTACGAAATCTCCGAACGAGTTGGTCCAGTTGCGTATAGATTGATTTTGCCCCCTGAACTTAAAAAGATTCACGACGTCTTTCATGTTTCGATGCTTCGACATTATAGATTCGATCCGTCACACGTGATTAATCCATCAGAAGTTGAAATTCAATCTGACTTGAGTTATGAAGAAGAACCGATTCGTATCCTAGCTCGTGAAGTGAAAGAGTTGCGAAACAAAAAGGTTCCGTTAGTAAAGGTGTTATGGCTCAAACATGGAGTCGAAGAAGCTACTTGGGAAACTGAGAATGCCATGAAAGAACGATACCCAAACTTATTTACCGGTAAGATTTTCGGGGACAAAAATTTCTTAAGTGGGGGAGAGTTGTGACAGCCCAAAATTGACCCTAGTCGGGAAGTGGTTTCGGGACCGCTAAACTGAGTCACCGAAATGTTTGAATGTGATATTTATTGTCTAGAATATGTAATTATGAATGTGTGAAAATTTCAAGCTTCGATTTAGTCGATTGCATGTGAATTCAGTTAGTAGGACTTGTGTGACACTTTTGAAATGTGATAGGCTAATCTATAAGGATCTAATAGTGCATGTAATAAAAAGGGAGGACTTGCATGTCAAATTTCCCCCCCCAATTAGTAGTGGCCGGCCATGCTATGAGTGGAAACATGTCACAAACATGTTATGTTAGTGAGGTATGTTAGGAAAAATAAAATAAGGAGTATGGGTAATAAAGAAATGGAAAAAAAGAAAGAATGTGTGTGAGTGTTCCCCCCCCCATTGCCGTGAGTTGAAGAAAAGAAAAAAAATTTGTTCATCCTTTTTCATTTCTTTTGGCCAAAAATTCTAAGGAAGGAGGAAGGAGTTCTTGCTTCATATTTGGTTTGGAAGAGGATTAGGAGGAGGTTTGGCCATACTTGTATCTAGATTAAGGTATGTTTGAGGTTGTGCCATGAGATTCATGCATGTTTTTAGTTGCTAGCTTGAGTTCTAATTAGCCCATGGTTCAAATCTTTGCTATGTCATGGGGATGATATTCGGCCTAGGTGGATTTTGTGTTAATGCCATTGCATGCTAAATATGAAGCTTGTTAATGATACATGTGATGGTGGATTGATGACTCTTGGATTTTCTTTTTAGCATTTTTGAGTGAGACATTAAGTTCTTTGTTTAACCATGACCAAAATTGAAATGGTATGGTGTTGTGATGTATTCGGCCATGGTATATCCATAAGTATGATTTATGCTTATTGCATGGTAGGTAAGATTTGTGTTTTGGATTTATGTTCATGTTTAGTTATAATCAACTTTGAGATTCGGCTCTTGCACATATATATATATGTTTGCACATGACGTATTGGTATGACGTATACAATATCTCAAGGTATATATTTACATATGATGGTGTTTCGGTTATGGAGTACATGATGGATGCGTATTGAGTTATAATATATAATGCATTAGTTAGTAAAAGGTATGCCATTTGTGTGTGGTATTGAGTATATAATTGGCCTGAACATAGACATGCATAATCGGCCACATGAATGAGTACATAGGTTGATGTGTTGTTCGGCCATAGGTAAGCATATTGAAGGCTTTATCTTGACTTAGAAAATTCGGCTAAGGAGAGTATTAACTAATGTGTTGAGTTTGATTCATGATTCCGTACATATGTGTCTTTAATGTCTAATGAATATATGTGGGCCAAGTACCTTGAGTTCCTCTTTTCGATGCTCAAATGATTAAATCAATTTATTTGTTAAATTAAGCTCAAGAGCAAAGGGGAACTAAATCCGATAAAGGGAAGGAAAAAGTGGTCGAATAGCCATCGGAATCGTTCGACAACATCCGAGGTAAGTTTTCGAGTAATGGGACTTAAATTATGATTCGATTAGATTATGTCTTAAGTAAATCAAAATCATGCTCTTGTATGTGGCTATTGAGCCGAAATTGTAAATGTGATAAGTGTCTTGTGTTTGAGCTTTGGTAATGAAAATGAAATATGAATGTGTCATGATTTATTGATATATGTGCATGGTTACTCGAATGATATCCGGGCTAAGTCCCGAAGGCTTTTGTGCTAAGCGACTACATCCGGACTAAGACCCGAAGGCTTTTGTGCTAAGCGACTACATCCGGACTAAGACCTGAAGGCTTTTGTGCTAAGCGACTACATCCGGACTAAGATCCAAAGGCATTTGTGCTAGCGACTATATCCGGGCTAAGTCCCGAAGGCATTTATGCTAGTGACCATATCCGGGTTAAGACCCGAAGGCCTTGTGCAAGTGGTTATATCCGGCTAAACCCCGAAGATGCTTGATTTGGGAATGAGCGATCTTGCTGTAAAAATTTAAATTAATACGCTCGTAAAATCCCAGCGATGAGGTATGTTTCGTGTGTGCTTTGAATTAGTTGATCCCTTACAAATCTGTATTCGCTCAGTCGATAAATGAGCTACCGGCCTTTGGCTAAGTTGATCTTTTATGTATGAACATAAGGGTTGGTAATGTGAAGTAAGTATGATATTGAGAATTTGTGCATATGAAATTATCCGTTTAGCTATATGAATGCTATACTTTTGTTGTGCTGGAATCCCTTGCTCAAAACTTACTAAGCATAAATTGCTTACTCCGTTTCTTTGTTTCTCTGTTTTATAGATTTTGGCTCGTCAGCTATCGGACTCGGGATTTTTGGAAGTCGAAGTCTCCCACACTATCAAAGCCCCCTTTTGGTACAATTTTGGTTGAACTTTGAAATGGCATGTATAGGACTACCCTTCTTGTTGTTGGCCATGTACCCATGGATTTTGTGTAAATTTGGATAGCCATGCGAAAATGGCTTATATATGTTTTTAGCATAGTACTATAATCGTTTTGTATGTTGATCACTAAGAGGTATGGAAATGTTTGGAAACGATTAGCCATTGGAATGGTTAATCATGATTATACTTTGTGCTATGTATGCAAAAAAAGGGCTAATTGAATCATGGAAACTATGAAATAGGTAAAGTCTACCTTAAAGGCAGATGCTGACAGCAGCAGCGATGTGGATGTGAAAAATCACTAAAAATAGTAGGAATGGAATTAAATAGTGAATAAATTATGTAAATGAACCTTGATGAATCTACTTTCATATGGAAGAAACGAAACGGTCATATGAGTTGTATGTTAAGAGATATTTAGGATTTCGTGAAACAGGGGCAGAACGGTTTCTGGATTCCCTGTGCCGACTTGGAAATTCATTATAAATTAACCAGAGATAATTAGGAGTCATTCCATATATTTATTGATTCCCCTTTGAGTCTAGTTTCTGCAGAAACAAACGGCATCAGTACTGAAGCCCTGTACAGGGAGATATCCAAGTTGTAATGCGCGAAGGTCAGTGTAGTCGATCCCTGTAACATTGGAGAATTTAACTAATAAACAGTACTAATTGTCCCGACCAAAAATTATAGAAAAAAATTTGTAGATGCATATATGAGTCTAGTTTCAGGAAAAAATCACGAAACTGATTTTCGAGTTGTGGAACTCAAGATATGATTTTTAAGGTGACAGTGACACAGCTAGCCAGCTGTCTGGAAATTTTTAAAATGAACTGTGCAAGTAAATGAATTAAGTCGGTCAGCACCTCGTGTTCGACTCCGGCAACGGTCTCAGGCACGGGGTGTTACACAATATGTCCAAGAAAACCAACTTCTCCTAATTAGAACTCACTTTTTCTGAATTTGGCATACAACTGATTATCTCTCAGAATTTGTAAAACTATTCTCAAATGCTATGCATGCTCAGTCTCATCATGAGAATAAATCAAGATATTATCAACGAACACAACTACAAACTTATCCAAGAACAGTCTGAAAATTCAGTTCATTAAGTCCATGAAAATGGCAGGAGCATTAGTTAAGCCAAATGGCATCACAAGGAACTCATAATTACCATATCTAGTCCGAAAAGTAGCCTTGGGGCCATCTGACTCTTTAACTCGCAACTGATAATATCCGGATCTCAAATCTATCTTGGAGAACACAGTGGCTCCCTTTAATTGATCAAAAAAATCATCAATTCTAGGTAGTGGATACTTGTTCTTTACTGTTACCTTGTTAAGCTGTCGATAATCTATGCACAATCTCATCGATCTGTCTTTCTTTTTCACAAATAGCACTGGTGCACCCCATGGTGAACTACTGATTCTTGGAAAGCCTTTATCTGTTAATTCCTACAACTGAGCTTTCAATTCTTTCAATTCCAATGAGACCATTCTATAAGGAGCAATAGAAATGGGTGTGGTACCTAGAATCAACTCAATACCAAACTTAACTTCTCTAACAGGAGACAAACCTGGTAGTTCTTCGGGAAACACATCGGGAAACTCACATACCACATGCACTAATTCAATTTTCAATTCTAGATCTTTTGTGTTCAACACAAAAGCAAGATAAGCTTTATACCCTTTTCTCAAACATTTCTGAGTAGACATAACAGAAATCATGGCAAATGAACTGTCTGACTCTTCTGAATTAAGTCGAAGAATTTCACCACTTTCATATTTCAACTCAATGAATTTCTTTCCACAATTCACTATCATATCATGTGTAGTCAACCAATCCATACCAAGAACCACATCAAATTCATCAAACGGCAATAGCATGAGATCAGCCGGGAAACAGTGGCCTCTAATCATCAAAGGGCAATTTCTACATACTTTATCTACTAATGCATGCTTGCCTAATGGATTCTATACTTTAATCACTTGTAGATTCTATAGGCATACTCATACTGGGCATCAATTTCATGCAAACATATGAATGGGTCGAACCCAGATCAATCAAAGCAATAACTCTAGTATCATGGAGAGAAAATGTACCCGTAATCACATCAGGGGAGGATGCCTCTTCGCGAGCACGGTGCTATACATTATCAAGCATTTACATACCATTCATTAGCCATATCATAAGATCATACACATAAAATGGCTACGGTGCTATACATGCCATACTCAAAATGCAACGTCTAGCTATACCAAAATAATCCTTGTGATAGTGTGCCCGAACCTTCGACGTACTTTACGATCCCCGAGTTAGCTTGAAAAAACTATAAATAGAAGGAAAATAAATGGAGTAAGCATTAAGTTTAGTAAGTTTGCATGCAAATAAATAAAAACATTCATAAGAATTATCTTACTACTTGGCATGATACTACTTAATGCAACTTTATTAATTGTCATAGACATATTTTAAACTTTTTCACTTACTCACTTACTTAAATACTTACTTACTCAATCAAATTTATTAATACATTTTACTTATCTTTTTCTTTATCAAGCATACATTAACATTATATACTTGCCTTTGCTCTTCTAGCATGAACTTGTCTTACCTTTTTAGTGTAACTTGTCTTACCTTACCTTACCTTGATATTCTCTTTAAATTTTCCCGTTGAACCACTTGGAATACTAAGGATACACGGGTACCTTATCATTGCCACGATTTTTCATGGTCTTACATGGTATCCTTTTGAAACTTACCATTGCCATGTCTCGACATGGTCTTACATGGTATCCTTTCCTTATGGACTCACCAATGCCATGCCTTAGCGTGATCTTACATGGGACCTTTGCCTTATAATAACATATCAATGCCATGTCTTGACATGGTCTTACATGGTATCCTTGCCTTAGAAACCTTACCAATTGTCATGCCTTGGCATGGTCTTACATGGTATCCTTAAACCCTAATGTCATGACATTTGTATCCTACACATTCCTAAGGTTCAACCGGGACTTTCTGAAATTACATCTCCATCAATTCATACTTGAGTCTTCTTTGAATAATTTCATTAAATAAATATACACATGCTGGAAATTAACAACATTAACATAATATAATAGAATATTTCATTTATTTACCGCAAACTTACCTCGAAACAAAATACGATCAACTATATCGATTTAGTCCACTATCTTTTTCTTTCCCCAGTCTAACTCTGGATTTCGTTCTTCTTGATCTATAATAACAAATTTAGCTTATTTAATACTCACATTTATTAAAACAGTTCTTGACTCAAACTTTGGCAAAATTACACTTTTTCCCTTAAACTTTTACATATTTACACTTTTTCCCCAAGGCTCGGAAATTAAACTTCATCCTATTTTATTATGTTTTATGACATGCTAATCATTTTTCCCTTCTATGGTAACATCAAATTCTCACTCCAACATGTACTTATGAACATTAGGTATTTTTACCGATTATGTCATTTTACTCGTTTTTAGGTAAAATCGCTTAGAAAAAGTTTCTTAATGTGACAACCCAAATTAGACCCTGGTCGGAATGTGGTTTCGAGACCACATTACCGAGCCAAAAATTTATTTTTTGTGTTTTAATTGCATAAATTTTTGTGTGACAGTGAATATATGAGAAATTAAATGCTTAATATTAGCTTTAGGATTGTGAATTAATTCAAAAAGGACCTAGTTGACGAGGTTAGAAATGATGATAGATGAATTATAAGGAGTAATTAATAATAGGGTGAGGAAGCATGGCTTTGCATGTCAAATTGCCCATAAAATACATGGTGGCCGGCCAAGGAGTGATGATGCTCCACTCATTCTAATTTAATATGTTTTCTTTTGGTTAACAAATGATGGGGATAATAATAGGAAAGTGAACAAAAAAAAAAGAGTGTCATACTTGCCATCTCCTAGCCGAAAAACCAAGAAAAAGAAGGGGAGAAAAACTTGGAAAGAGTTCGGCCATTGCTTGTATCTGAGGAGTGTTTGATGTTGTGGCATGAAAATGAAGGAGTTTGAATGCTTAATGAGGAGGGAACAAGGAGGGTTCATGTTTTCTTTCTTTTGCAATTGTCGTAACTAGAGGAAGAAGAGGAAGCAAGATTCGGCCAAGGTGGTCCTTTAGATCAAGGTATGTTCAATGATATTTTTGGAAGTTTACACAACCTTTGGGGGATGAGTCTAAATTCTATCTATCCCATGGTTGGATTTGGGGTTGTTGGAGAGTTAGGATTCGGCTAAGGAGCTTAAAAAAATTTTAGTTGATACCTTGATGCTATTAGCATGCTAGTTATATGGATGTGTTAAGTTGCTTGTTATGTTAGCATGAAAGTTGAAATTGTTAAGCTATTTTGTTGGAGGTGCCGAATTTAGGACTAGGAAGAGAATGAGTATTCGGCTAACATAGTGGAAAGGTGGGTGTTGCCGATTGCTAGATTTAGAATATGGGAGTGGCTATAATGGGCATTAAGATGTTGAACTTAAGAAATTAGAAGTAATGAACTTGATAGTATTTAAGAGATAGAGGTGATAGATTAATGTTGCACATTCGGCTATGGTTAGGCATGTTGATGATCTTATCTTGATTTAGATAATTAGGCATAAAAGGGTGGTAAAGGGGATGGAATCGTCGAATGATTAGTTGGGTAACAAAAGAAGCATTCGGCCATCTCTTGAGAGCTTGTGTGATGTTGGGTTTAAAATTAGCAAAGGTAACTTACCTAATGCATGTGCATGTGTGATTAGATTTTTGATGATATGGTAGTTGCATGAGGTTATTAGCCGAATATACTAACATACATATACATGTGAAATTGGATTGTAAATATTTAGCAAGGTGGTTAAACTAGTTAAATTATTGATTTAGCTCAAGGAGTTAAAGGAGGTGAATCGAGCAAAGGCAAAGAAAAGGTTATCGAGTAGCCGAGTTGGAACCGTCTTACCCAACACGAGGTAAGTCATTAAGCATGTAGTTGGTATTATTTCAATTGGTCATAATGTTTATGTATTGATGCTGAATGGAATGAATAAATGTACATATATATATGCATGTACGTATGTGATGATGAAATTGTTGAATGAAAAGAAAAGAGGTAAGATGTACTGAGTTGTTGATCTCGGCACTAAACGTGCGGGTATAACCATTTATGACCATGAGATTGGCTCTAAGTGCGCGGGATTAAATTGTACAGCACTAAGTGTGCGATTTGACTATGTTGCACTAAGTGTGCGAAATGAATATGATGCACTAAGTGTGCGAATTGACCATGCGGCACTAAGTGTGCGAGTTTGACTATGTAGCACTAAGTGTGCGATTTGATTACGTAGCACTAAGTGTGCGAGTTGATTATATAGCACTGAGTGTGCGGACTCAATATACATCCGTGAATCATTATGGACACTATGTGTGCGACACTATTGAGTCGATCGCGGACAGCGGATCGGGTAAGTGTCTTGAGTACATGGCTAATAGGTGCTATGCTTATACTTGGTGTTGAGCTCGGTAAGTTTGAACCTATGTGACAAATATACTTGAAGTCACGTACATAAAATTTATCGTAGGATGGGTGAAAGGCCGTTTAGTCGTTTGATTGTAACGAAAATAAATTGAATTATGAAAATGCTTCAATGTCCTATTGGTGAGTATATGGAATGTGAATGCATGAATTGATATGAAACTGAATCGATAGGTTGGAGGAACTATGGTATGGTTCGGTATGGATGGAGTAAATTGTCTCGTTCCATTTTGTTTCCTCTTGTGATAATGTTATTGATGGATGGTAGTGCATTGCTTATGACTTACTGAGTTATAAACTCACTCGGTGTTTCCTTGTCACCCATTATAGGTTGCTAGGACTCATCTATTTTTGCGGGGTCAGGCCGTCATCGAAGTCATCACACCGGATAGCAAGTTTTGGTACTTTCTTCTTAGTTAGCTTAGAAGAACATTTTGGCATGTATAAGCTATTACGTTGTGTTTGAACTTTGGCATGTAAACTTTAAGTCATGCGAAAATGGCACGAATGTTCGATTGAGTTGGATCAAGGGTAGGCATGAAATGGACCTAGTTACTTTCGTAACAGATGCTGGCAGCAGCAGTGTCATGAGATTGAAAAATCACTAAAAATAGTAGGAGTGGAATTAATTGATGAATAAATTATGTAATCGAAGCTCGATGAGTCTGTTTTCATGAGGAAGTAACGAAAAGATCATATGGGTAGTATATTAAGAGATAATCAGATTATAGTGGGACAGGGCCAGAACGGTTTCTGGATTCCCTGCTCCGACTTTGGAAATTCATTACAAATTAACCAGAGATAATTAGGGGTCGTACCATATATGTACAGATTCCTCTATGAGTCTAGTTTTCATAGAAACAAACGGCATCAGTATTGAAGCCCCGTGTAGGGAGATATCCAAGTCGTAATGGGAAAAGGTCAGTGTAGTCGATCCCTGCAACTTGGGAGACTTTGACTAATAAACTGTACTAATTGGCCCGACCAAAAATTCTAGAAAAAAATACATAGATGGGCACATGAGTCTAGTTTCGGGGAAAAATTACGAAACTGATTTTCGAGTTACGAAACTCAAGATATGATTTTTAAAACGACTAGTACACAGATTGGGCAGTGTCTGGAAAATAAATTTTGTAAGGGGTTAAAGTCAGTTAACACCTCGTGTTCGACTCCGGTGTCAGTTTCGGGTTCGGGGTGTTACATTTGATTGGTATCAGAGCTATGGTTTAGTCGGTTCTAGGACTACCATAGCGCGTATGAGTCTAGCTATACATGCCGAATGTTAATGTTTAAATGTGTGATGACTTCTGACGGTTGAAATGTTTTTGTTTTGATTAGTAAATGGACCCCGGTGAAGAAAGAACCCTAGCGGATGACGTTGAGAGTGTAGCGGCTGCTCCTGCACAAGGGACGCCGCCTGTTGAACCTCAGTCATCTACGAATAATCAAGGTGAGGGGGCTAAACAAGCCTTCTTTACCATGATGAATGAGTGGGTCGCGCAATATGCCCGAACCAACTCGGCTGTCCAACAATTCCCAAATTTGAATAATCCACCCCAAGAGCCTGTAATGCCATCAGTCGCTGATCCTGTGAGGCTGAGTAAGCCACCTGTAGACTTGATTAGGAAGCGTGGGGCCGAGGAGTTCAAGGCCATAGTAACTGATGATGCCGAAAGGGCCGAGTTCTGGCTTGATAACACCATTCGGGTGTTCGATGAATTGTCATGCACACCCGACGAATGTCTAAAATGTGCTATATCTTTGTTGCGAGACTCAGCCTACTATTGGTGGAGGACCTTGATATCCATAGTCCCGAACAAGCGAGTAACTTGGGACTTCTTTCAAACGGAATTCCGAAAGAAATTTATTAGCCAACGGTTCATTGATCAGAAGCGTAAGGAGTTCTTGGAACTCAAGCAAGGCCGTATGACTGTATCTGAATACGAACATGAATTCGTAAGACTCAGTAGGTATGCCCGGGAGTGTGTAGCTGATGAGGTTGCTATGTGCAAAAGATTCGAGGAAGGATTGAATGAAGATTTAAAGCTACTAATGGGTATTTTGGAAATAAAAGAATTCGTAACACTAGTCGAACGGGCCTGCAAGGTGGAAGAACTTGGAAAGGAGAAGAGGAAGGCTGAATTTGAAGCTAGAGATTATCGTAAAAGATCGACGGGTAAAGCTCCGTTCTCAGCTGTAAAGAAGTTCAGGGAGGACATTAATAAGTCGAGGGCGACTGCGGGAATTTCCATCAGGGCAAGACCATCGATGGGCTCCCGAGCCACTTCGGTAGCTAGTGTGGGCAATAATCGTCACGAGAAACCTGAATGTCCCCAATGTGGAAGACGACACCTAGGTGAATGCTGGGGCAAGTCTACTAGCAGGGCCTGTTACGGATGCGGTTCGAAGGACCACTTCATTAGAGATTGCACGGAGCTGGATGAGAAGAATAAGATTCAAGGTGCAAGACCTAGTGGAGTGACATCTAGAGGTAGACCACCGAGAATTTTAGGAGGCAGGGGTGGTAGTCAGAGGGGGGCCTCTGATACGACCGATCGAGCCGAGAACCGTACTCCTGCTAGAGCATATGCCATTCGCGCACGAGAGGAGGCATCCTCCCCCGACGTCATCACTGGTACCTTCACTCTCTTTGATACTAATGTGATTGCATTAATTGACCCTGGTTCTACTCATTCATATGTATGCGGAACCTTAGCAACCAGTAAGACTCTACCTGTTGAGTCTACTGAGCTCGTAATTCGAGTATCAAACCCTTTGGGTCAATGCGTACTTGTTGATAAAGTGTGTAAGAGATGCCCTCTAATAATCCGAGAATCCTGTTTTCCGGCCGATTTGATGCTTTTGCCGTTCGACGAGTTTGATGTTATTCTTGGTTTGGATTGGTTAACCGCGCATGATGCGGTTGTGAATTGCAAAAGCAAGACTATCGATTTGAGGTGCGTAAATAACGAAATAATCCGAGTTGAGTCTGCGGACTTAAGGGGGTTGCCAGCTGTAATATCAGCAATGTTGGCCAGAAATATGTAAGGAAAGGGTGCGAAGCATACCTCGCGTATGTACTTGATGACAAGGAGTTAGAAAAGAAACCCGAATCGGTGCCGGTGGTTTGTGAATACCCGGATGTGTTTCCTGAAGAGTTACCGGGTTTGCCACCTGTTCGGGAGGTAGAGTTTGGTATTGAGCTTGTACCTGGAACTACGCCAATTTCGATCGCTCCGTATCGTATGGCACTAACCGAGTTAAAAGATTTGAAAGCTCAGTTGCAAGAATTGACGGATAGAGGTTTCGCTCGACCGAGTTTCTCACCTTGGGGTGCACCAGTATTGTTCGTGAAAAAGAAGGACGGAACCATGAGGTTGTGCATTGACTATCGTCAACTGAATAAAGTGACGATAAAGAATAAGTATCCGTTACCACGTATTGATGATCTGTTCGATCAATTAAAGGGAGCATCGGTGTTTTCAAAGATAGATTTGAGATCGGGTTATTATCAGTTGCGGATTCGAGATTCGGACGTACCCAAAACTACTTTCAGAACGAGGTACGGTCACTACGAGTTCTTAGTGATGCCGTTTGGGCTCACTAATGCCCCTGCGGTGTTTATGGATTTGATGAATCGGATCTTTAGGCCGTATTTGGATCGGTTCGTAGTTGTGTTTATTGATGACATCTTGGTCTATTCAAGAGATGAGACCAAACATACTGAGCATCTGAGGCTAGTGTTGCAAATTTTGCGGGATAAGCAGTTATATGCTAAGTTCAGTAAGTGTGAGTTCTGGTTAAGAGAGGTTAGCTTCTTGGGTCATGTGGTATCCGCATCGGGTATTCGAGTTGACCCGAGCAAAATTTCAGCCATACTTAACTGGAAGCCTCCGAGAAATGTTACCGAAGTCTGGAGCTTTCTAGGGCTCGCCGGTTATTACCGACGATTTGTCAAAGGTTTCTCGATGATAGCCACACCAATGACGAAGCTACTTCAAAAGGATGTTAAGTTCGAATGGACGGAGAAATGTCAGAAAAGCTTCGATCAACTGAAAACTCATTTGACTGAAGCTCCAATTTTGGTGCAACCCGAATCGGGTAAAGAGTTTGTCATTTATAGTGACGCATCCCTACTTGGGTTGGGTTGCGTATTGATGCAAGAAGGTCGAGTTGTGGCCTATGCGTCGAGACAATTGAAGCCACACGAGAGAAATTATCCGACCCATGATCTCGAACTAGCCGCCATTGTGTTTGCATTGAAAATATGGCGACATTATTTGTTTGGCGAGAAGTGCCATGTGTTTTCGGATCACAAAAGTCTCAAATATTTGATGACTCAACGAGACTTGAATCTGCGACAAAGACGTTGGCTTGAGTTGTTGAAAGATTACGAGCTTGTCATTGATTACCACCCGGGAAAGGCTAATGTGGTTGCGGACGCCTTAAGCCGGAAATCACTGTTTGCTTTGCGAGCGATGAATGTACACTTGTCTGTTCTACCTGACAATGTGTTAGTAGCTGAATTAAAAGCCAAACCATTATTGACTCATCAAATTCGTGAAGCTCAGAAAGTCGATGATGAATTGGTTGCAAAACGAGCTGAGTGTGTTCCGAACAAGGAATCGGAGTTTCAGATTGATGATGATGGTTGTTTGAGGTTTAGAAGTCGTTTGTGTGTTCCAAGGAATTCGGAACTCATTCCGATGATTCTGAATGAAGCCCATTGTAGCCGAATGTCAATTCACCCGGGGAGCACGAAAATGTACAACGACTTGAAACGTCGATTTTGGTGGCATGGTATGAAATGAGACATCTCCGACTTTGTTTCGAGATGTTTAATATGTCAACAAGTGAAAACGGAACATCAAGTGCCTTCAGGGTTACTTCAGCCGATCATGATACCCGAGTGGAAATGGGACCGAGTCACAATGGACTTTGTGTCCGGACTGCCATTGTCCGCAAGTAAGAAGGATGCGATTTGGGTTGTTGTTGATAGGCTGACTAAGTCGGCTCACTTTATCCCCGTGCGTATGGATCTTTCATTGGATAAACTAGCCGAATTGTATGTCTCTCAGATTGTGAGATTACATGGAGTACCTATTTCTATCGTGTCGGATAGAGATCCGAGATTCACCTCACGATTTTGGAAGAAATTGCAAGAAGCTTTGGGTACCAAGCTGCATTTTAGCACCGCTTTTCACCCCCAAACTGATGGTCAATCCGAGCGGATAATTCAGATACTTGAGGATATGTTGAGGTGTTGCATCCTCGAGTTCAGTAGTTCATGGGAACGGTATCTACCTTTGATTGAATTCGCTTACAACAATAGTTTTCAATCAAGTATTAAGATGGCACCTTACGAGGCTTTGTACGGTCGTAAATGCCGTACCCCAATATTTTGGACTGAACTTAGTGAAAGTAAGATCCTTGGGGTTGATTTGATTAAGGATGTCGAACAGAAAGTTCGAGTAATTCGCGAAAGTTTGAAAACCGCTTCGGATCGTCAAAAGTCGTATGCGGATTTGAAAAGAAAAGACATTGAATATCAGGTTGGAGACAAAGTGTTTCTCAAAGTTTCACCCTGGAAGAAGGTGCTTAGATTTGGTCGTAAGGGCAAATTGAGTCCGAGGTTCATCGGTCCGTACGAAGTATCCGAACGAGTTGGACCCGTTGCATACCGATTAATTTTGCCCCCTGAGCTCGAAAAGATTCACAACGTTTTTCATGTCTCGATGCTTCGACGATATAGGTCTGATCCATCGCACGTAATTCCTCCATCGGAGATCGAGATTCAATCTAATTTAAGTTACGAAGAAGAACCAGTTCGTATTTTAGCACATGAAGTAAAAGAACTACGAAACAGGAAAATCTCATTAGTGAAAGTACTGTGGCATAAACACGGAATTGAAGAAGCCACTTGGGAACTTGAGGACTCTATGAAGGATCGATATCCAAAATTATTTACCGGTAAGATTTTCGGGGACGAAAATTTCTTATGTGGGGGAGAGTTGTGACAACCCAAATTAGACCCTGGTCGGAATGTGGTTTTGAGACCACATTACCGAGCCAAAAATTTATTTTTTGTGTTTTAATTGCATAAATTTTTGTGTGACAGTGAATATATGAGAAATTAAATGCTTAATATTAGATTTAGGATTGTGAATTAATTCAAAAAGGACCTAGTTGACGAGGTTAGAAAAGATGATAGATGAATTATAAGGAGTAATTAATAATAGGGTGAGGAAGCATGGCTTTGCATGTCAAATTGCCCATAAAATACATGGTGGCCGGCCAAGGAGTGATGATGCTCCACTCATTCTAATTTAATATGTTTTCTTTTGGTTAACAAATGATGGGGATAATAATAGGAAAGTGAACAAAAAAAAAGAGTGTCATACTTGCCATCTCCTAGCCGAAAAACCAAGAAAAAGAAGGGGAGAAAAACTTGGAAAGAGTTCGGCCATTGCTTGTATCTGAGGAGTGTTTGATGTTGTGGCATGAAAATGAGGGAGTTTGAATGCTTAATGAGGAGGGAAGAAGGAGTGTTCATGTTTTCTTTCTTTTGCAATTGTCGTAACTAGAGGAAGAAGAGGAAGCAAGATTCGGCCAAGGTGGTCCTTTAGATCAAGGTATGTTCAATGATATTTTTGGAAGTTTACACAACCTTTGGGGGATGAGTCTAAATTCTATCTATACCATGGTTGGATTTGGGGTTGTTGGAGAGTTAGGATTCGGCTAAGGAGCTTAAAAAAATTTTAGTTGATACCTTGATGCTATTAGCATGCTAGTTATATGGATGTGTTAAGTTGCTTGTTATGTTAGCATGAAAGTTGAAATTGTTAAGCTATTTTTTTGGAGGTGCCGAATTTAGGACTAGGAAGAGAATGAGTATTCGGCTAACATAGTGGAAAGGTGGGTGTTGCCGATTGCTAGATTTAGAATATGGGAGTGGCTATAATGGGCATTAAGATGTTGAACTTAAGAAATTAGAAGTAATGAACTTGATAGTATTTAAGAGATAGAGGTGATAGATTAATGTTGCACATTCGGCTATGGTTAGGCATGTTGATGATCTTATTTTGATTTAGATAATTAGGCATAAAAGGGTGGTAAAGGGGATGGAATCGTCGAATGATTAGTTGGGTAACAAAAGAAGCATTCGGCCATCTCTTGAGAGCTTGTGTGATGTTGGGTTTAAAATTAGCAAAGGTAACTTACCTAATGCATGTGCATGTGTGATTAGATTTTTGATGATATGGTAGTTGCATGAGGTTATTAGCCGAATATACTAACATACATATACATGTGAAATTGGATTGTAAATATTTAGCAAGGTGGTTAAACTAGTTAAATTATTGATTTAGCTCAAGGAGTTAAAGGAGGTGAATCGAGCAAAGGCAAAGAAAAGGTTATCGAGTAGCCGAGTTGGAACCGTCTTACCCAACACGAGGTAAGTCATTAAGCATGTAGTTGGTATTATTTCAATTGGTCATAATGTTTATGTATTGATGCTGAATGGAATGAATAAATGTACATATATATATATGCATGTACGTATGTGATGATGAAATTGTTGAATGAAAAGAAAAGAGGTAAGATGTACTGAGTTGTTGATCTCGGCACTAAACGTGCGGGTATAACCATTTATGACCATGAGATTGGCGCTAAGTGCGCGGGATTAAATTGTACAGCACTAAGTGTGCGATTTGACTATGTTGCACTAAGTGTGCGAAATGAATATGATGCACTAAGTGTGCGAATTGACCATGCGGCACTAAGTGTGCGAGTTTGACTATGTAGCACTAAGTGTGCGATTTGATTACGTAGCACGAAGTGTGCGAGTTGATTATATAGCACTGAGTGTGCGGACTCAATATACATTCGTGAATCATTATGGACACTATGTGTACGACACTATTGAGTCGATCGCGGACAGCGGATCGGGTAAGTGTCTTGAGTACATGGCTAATAGGTGCTATGCTTATACTTGGTGTTGAGCTCGGTAAGTTTGAACCTATGTGACAAATATACTTGAAGTCACGTACATAAAATTTATCGTAGGATGGGTGAAAGGCCGTTTAGTCGTTTGATTGTAACGAAAATAAATTGAATTATGAAAATGCTTCAATGTCCTATTGATGAGTATATGGAATGTGAATGCATGAATTGATATGAAACTGAATCGATAGGTTGGAGGAACTATGGTATGGTTCGGTATGGATGGAGTAAATTGTCTCGTTCCATTTTGTTTCCTCTTGTGATAATGTTATTGATGGATGGTAGTGCATTGCTTATGACTTACTAAGTTATAAACTCACTCGGTGTTTCCTTGTCACCCATTATAGGTTGCTTGGACTCATCTATTTTTGCAGGGTCAGGCCGTCATCGAAGTCATCACACCGGATAGCAAGTTTTGGTACTTTCTTCTTAGTTAGCTTAGAAGAACATTTTGGCATGTATAAGCTATTACGTTGTGTTTGAACTTTGGCATGTAAACTTTAAGCCATGCGAAAATGGCACGAATGTTCGATTGAGTTGGATCAAGGGTAGGCATGAAATGGACCTAGTTACTTTCGTAACAGATGCTGGCAGCAGCAGTGTCATGAGATTGAAAAATCACTAAAAATAGTAGGAGTGGAATTAATTGATGAATAAATTATGTAATCGAAGCTCGATGAGTCTGTTTTCATGAGGAAGTAACGAAAAGATCATATGGGCAGTATATTAAGAGATAATCAGATTATAGTGGGACAGGGCCAGAACGGTTTCTGGATTCCCTGCTCCGACTTTGGAAATTCATTACAAATTAACCAGAGATAATTAGGGGTCGTACCATATATGTACAGATTCCTCTCTGAGTCTAGTTTTCATAGAAACAAACGGCATCAGTATTGAAGCCCCGTGTAGGGAGATATCCAAGTCGTAATTGGCAAAGGTCAGTGTAGTCGATCCCTGCAACTTGGGAGACTTTGACTAATAAACTGTACTAATTGGCCCGACCAAAAATTCTAGAAAAAAATACATAGATGGGCACATGAGTCTAGTTTCGGGGAAAAATTACGAAACTGATTTTCGAGTTACGAAACTCAAGATATGATTTTTAAAACGACTAGTACACAGATTGGGCAGTGTCTGGAAAATAAATTTTGTAAGGGGTTAAAGTCAGTTAACACCTCGTGTTCGACTCCGGTGTCGGTTTCGGGTTCGGGGTGTTACACTTAACACAAATTGAAGCTTCATATTCTACCATGAAACATCAAAATAAACACATTTCACCTATGGTTATTTTTCCAAATATAAACCCTAGGTTAAATTATTGCTAGAATAAGTTAATCAAGTTACCGGGACTCCAAAAACGTAAAAAACATTAAAAACGGGGCTTGGAATCACTTACTATGGAGCTTGGAAGCTTGAAACAAACCCTAGCTATGGAGAGCCCTTGACATTCGGCCTAAGGAAGAAGATGAGCACATTTTTGCCATATTTTTTTCATTTTTAATTCTTTTATTTGACACTTTACAAAAACGCCCTTCATTAAAATTTTTTGTTATTTCTACCTATGTGTATCCACTTTTGGTCCATGAAATTATAATGGTCTAATTGCCATTTAAGGACCTCTACTTCAATTATGCACTTCAATTTAATCCCTTAGCATTTAGAACTCATATTTATCAACTTTTGAAATTAAGCCCTAATATGCAAATCGGACATGCAATCACTGAAATTTCTTATCGGTATTCTAACACATGCATCTAATCACTCGGTAAATCATAAAATTGATCATAATTAACTTTTCTATCTCAAATTTGTGGTTTCATAACCACTTTTCCATTTAGGCCCTATTTCGTGATGTTACAAATTTTGAGCTAGAGTCCATGTTAAAAAAGTTACCCATGTGTGACATGCATGTACTTTGATGTTTTTATGGAGGAATATGAATGTTTGATGCGAGATAAACATCATTTACCAAGTGATTTCTAGTGAAAATGGTTAAAAATGACTTATTTTTAAAGTTTGTAAAATGGGTAGTAAGATGTATGATTTAATGAGAAATGTGGGCTTCTATGATAAAGTTATAAATTCGGCTAGGCTTGGGTAATAAAGAAAATGAACACATTTCATATTACGAGCCTAAGGACTAATTTGTAAATATGTGAAATTTTAGGGGAAAAACCATAATTTTGCCTAAATATAGTTTTTGGACTGATTTGAATAATGTGATGATTAAATGAGCTGAATTTGCTATTATAGATCAAGAAAAACGTAGTCTGGACCTAGACCGAAGAAAGAACAAGATTTTGGACTAAATCGAATTAATTGTCCATATTTTGTACCGAGATAAGTTCATGTGTAAATAATGTAATGTTGAATCATGTTTTAATTCTTTATTAATGTATGAACTTCTATGTTTAATTGTTATGATGACTGTATGAATGACATAATGGTCAATGAGAATGACTTTGTGAGTGAGTTCGACGAATACGAGTTATCAAGAAAATCTCATTTGAAACTTAGAAATAATGTAGGATACAATGTGACATGTCACTAGGAACTATGTGATTATGAGCTCATGAGGTTATGTATATATGTGACTATGTGAATCAAAGTGCTAGTCATGTACGTCCTACCGGTGGCTGGGTAGCCCAGATTGTGTTGCGGGTACTTGTCAGCTTGTGTTAGCAGCCCCTGTAGCTACGCCCTGACTGTCAGCTTGTGTGACCAGGCCCGTGATTAGCTCAGGAGCAAGCAATGTGTGATTGTGATATGAGGTAGCATGTGGCTACATTTGAAACACTATGTGCAAGTCCTCCATGTATCTGATAGTATTCCTAATGTTCGATGAGTAAACTTGTGAGCTATTTGACAAGTGAGTCAATGATGAGGAAATATAACAATGTGTTACGATTTGGTACAGGTATGTATGAAAAACTAATGTGAATGAGCTCGGTATGTGATGAACTTTTGGTAAGATTGAAAATGTGTAAGTTATGCTTACAAATTTAAGTTATGCCGATGAATCCATGATGACACATATGTAAACTATGTTATGACAATGGCATCTATACATATATGATTACATTGCTATTTATTAGCATGTGAACTTTCCAAGCTAGCTCAGGGATCGAAGGATGTCAGAGACTCGATTCACACTATCAACTGGACATTTGGGTATAGTTAGTCTCAACATTTTGGGTATGGCACGTATAGGGACTTGGTCTTTTTGTTATATGTCATATTGGTCTAGTCAAATGTTTTGGCTTATGGTAATATTTGATTTATTTTGTATATGGCCATGTGATATGGTTCATATTGATTATTTGGGTTGTAACCCTAATTAATTATGCATGCATGCAATGTGTTATGCTTGATGTGGTGGCTTGTGAATGAAATGTGTGATGAATGGTGATCGCGTTATTTCGTGATAGGTGTTAAATATTTACAATTAATTGTTCTTGAAACTAACTATTATTGCGATGTAGGCAAGTGTACCTATCGAATAGTAGTATAGTTTTAGCAAGACCAGATTGTCGAACCCAAAGGAACTAAAAGTACTAGTAATGTCTATCTTTTTATTATCTAACCTAAGAATAAGGGGGTTTTGTTTTAACTAACTAATTAACTAATCTAAGAACTCACAGAGAATGGACTTGGGGGATTACTTTTGGGAAAATCGATTGAATTAAGACAATACCTAAGGAGAAATCCACCTAGACTGTACTTGTTATTCTGGCTCCGAATCGAACAATTTATTCATTTAACTTGTTCTGTGGAGATCCCTAAGTTATGTTATTATCCCTATTCAAGACTAATAATGTCTAATCCCTAGGTTGAATAATTGAGACTTTTCTCTAATTAACACCCTAGGGTTGAATTAACTCGATCTATGGATCCCCTTATTAGGTTTCACCCTAATCCGGCAAAATCTTGTCACCCTATGTCTAGGCACGCAAACAACTCCGCTTAATTATGAAAAATGTACTCTTAGATAGGGTCTATTCCTCCTCCGAATAAGAGCTTATCTTGAATCATTATCTTGGGATATCAAAACAAGAATTAAAAACACATAATTAAGAACAAGTTAAATATTTATCATATAATTTAGAAAATAATAATAAGATTCGTCTTAGGTTTCATTCCCCTTAGGTATTTAGGGGTTTTAGTTCATAACTAAATAAGAAAACATCTGAGAATAATAAAGAATACAAGACATAAAGAAAACCCAAAACTCCTAAAGAGGAAATTAGGGAGAGATCTTCAGTCTTGATGATGAATCCGGCTTCTGAGATGGATCAATCAACTTCCTTGGAGTAATTTCTTACTCCTTCCCTGTGTGTCCCCCTTTCTTCCTCCACTAGGGTGTATTTATAGGCTTTGGAATGCCTAAAAGCCCTATAAATTAGCCTTTTCTGAATTGGACTCAACTTGGGCTCGGTAAGGACACGCCCGCATGACACACCCGTGTGCGATTACTTCAGGCTGTGCTCGAGCCTGCCAAATTGACACAACTGTGTGGTCTGCTCGTATGAGGAGGTCCAGGCCGTGTTGATTTCGTACTTTGGCCCATTTTCTTCGTTTTTGGCTCGTTTCTCATTCCTTTCACTCTCCTATGCTCTCCTAAGTATAAAACATGAAATTAAAGCATTAGGAGCATCGAATTCACCAATTCTAATGGGAAATCATCCATAAAATACATTAAACATGGGGTAAAATAAGTATAAATTACGGTTTATCAAATACCCCCACACTTAAGCATTTGCTTGTCCTCAAGCAAAATTCTCAACTCATAATTAAAATAAATTCTGCTCAATTTATAATTTTTATCGATAATATCTCAAAATAATGCATAAGTAATCATACATTGAGAATTCAACTAAAAGAACATCACAGTTTCAATCATTCCAAGTTGAGCATTTTATTCTGAAAACATAGGTGTCTCCCCTCGTCTAGTTAATTACCTTGTATTCAAAATGTGACAGAGTTTTACATCCTCACTAAAGATTCACTCAAATCACTCGAGGTGTTTAAACGACAATAAATAAAGCACTCAATAGTCAATAATGAAAAGTCATTACCATAGGCTTGCATGAAAGTAAAATCTCCCCCACTAAAGGTCTTTAGAGGGTTGTAATGAGACTCGGTTAGGGGGTTTGGTTACAAGCTGAAAGAAAAGATTAGAATCGAGATTGACTTGAAAAATTTGCCTAACTAGAAAAATAGCTAGTCATCAATTGCATACAACAGAGCTTTTTCTCAGAATATGGAATTTAACTTCTTTAGCTCAGAAGATTACTACTATTAAGATGTATACACATTTTTTTTAGAACAAGTTAAATAACATAGACTCACTATTAAGAACAAGACATAGGTAAGCAATTTATTCAACTCAAATCTCGACAAAAATAGGGATAAAAAATAATTGAGGGGATTTCAACAAAAAATGGGTTAAGGGTTAGTATTACGAGTAATAAAAGAAATGATTTTTTAGGTTCAAGGGGGTTTACTAGGGGTTAATCATGGAGGTAGGCTTTTCATGACATGAGTGGGTTAATCCTCAGTGTCTTAATCATTGTGACATATCAAATCAAATGGTGTGTTCTTGACATGCATAATCAAGCAAGTTCTAGAATAACAGTTCAATACTGACGCACTCAAGGCAATAATAAAAGTGAGCATGAAAGAATTAATAGATGCTCAAAAGGCTCAAAAATCTCCCAAAAATTATGGGTTTTTGATGTTTAAAACTTGTGAACTCCAACTCAAAGTAACACTTAAACTTTAGGGAAACAACCTAGGATTTTAAATTCTTAAAAATAAACTTATCATGCTTGATTCTCTAATGTCTTAAAGTTTAAACAATCAATGCATAAATGCCTATGTTTTAATTCAAGATATATCAATCAAAATCATAAATCAATTAAAATTCATCCTAAACATGATATGTAAGCTTTTCAAGAGAACAACGCAGTCATTCAGGGATTTTTCTGATAAGAAAATGAAGTAAATATCCCCTCCAACTTAATATGTACATCGCCCTCAATGTACAAAAATAGATATAAGAATATAGAAAGAAGATAGGGAGAGAAGTGAAACTTCCTGTTTGATGAATTCCTCGAACTGGAGTTTTAAAGAGTAATCGGTGCGAGAGTGGAGGAGGATACTCCGGTGGTGCTAGCGGTTCATTAGTCCATAAGTCCTGCGCCAAAAGAATATTATATCTAGTGCTAGCTATGGTCGTGGTCGATCAGGACATGGCTGTCGTGGAGAACCTTTCCCGGTGGAGTTTTTAGTTCCTATGCGATGATAAGCTTAAGAGCTCTATATAATTGTGATAAAATCAAGAACTTTTTAGGGGATATTAGTAAGAATAATTACTCTTAATGAAATAACCAAAATTGATAACAAAATAAAATTCTAAAATCTTAATAAAAATAAAAAGTAGTTTTAATAAAAATTAAAAACATAAAATAATAAATAAATGTTTTTAAACATTTTCATCGCTAGATGGTTTGCGAGGTGGGACTGGCGATGAGATGCGGAGGTGCTAACAAATCTACTGTAGAGTAGCATCAATGTTGTCAAATCGTTGAAAACACTGCTGCTCGAATCGAGTGCGAAGCTCAAAGATGTCAGCATATGAAGCCGCCACATGAACTGGACGAGACGGTGGTGGTGGCTGAGTCAGTGGGTCCTCGTGCTGTGGAGGGACATCATCAGGAATGTCTTCGTACGCCTCCTCATCAGTAGATTGGGTGAGACGATATTGAGAAGGGTAGGTTCCTTGGCGCTTTTCGATCATCCTTATGCTAAGCATGCTCAAGATGCCTTGTGGAGACATCTGGCCAATAAGGGTTAAGGATGATTCTTGGGCTGCGGTGCTGAGGAGCTTGAAGTGTCGAGCCAACCGAGTAACATAGGGGCCAATGGAGATGACCCCCTTCCTATGCTGTTTCGTCTGGTGCTGAATCGCGAGGGCGATGAAATAGGCAAGGTTGATGACATGCCCGTGCAACATACACTATAAAAAGTAGGCGTAGTGAGTGTTAACGACGCCAGTGCTCTCTCGTCTTCCTGTAATCGTGTGAGCCAAAATGGCGTGTAGGTACCTCAGAGATGGAGGGAGAGCCGATGCCTTGGAGCGGCTAGGATTTTAGGTGGCCCCACTTGGTACTAGTGTGTCCCAGCACCGTGAAGGAGAACGATGGATATGGCGGCTGAGAGCATGTAAGTCATTCTCCTCCTTGAATTCCTCTGTATAAAAACCCAACACCGTACCGAATTCTGGGACGCTGAGCTGGCAGACTAATCTGCCTAGGTGAAATTGGATCGTGTCGGGATCATCGTAGTTTGTCATCACGGTCTGAAGATGAAATGTGGAGCATATTTCCATCGTAAGCTCGAAATACGTCGACTCAATGATCCCAAAGAAAAGTTCCTAAGGGTTGGTGGTTAGGAAGGCCCGAATCGCTTCAGCCAACTAAACTTGTTCTATTGCAACCCAATCGATGTAGCGGCCCGCAATTAAAGGTCGGGCCCGGAGTATTTGGAATATTTCTTCTTACGGCTCGATGGGGAACCTCAGGAAAGGGTGACGAACTTCTGCGGTAGGACCCGAGGAAGATGACGCTCCCTTCCTTTTCTTTGAAGTAGGGACAGTGGCCTTTTTACCACCTGAAATTGACATGGTACCTGTAAATAGAATCATCAAGTCATCTTGATGAGTGGTCAAAGTAAAACGAATACAAATTTTAAAGAAAAATCATAATTTTAGCCACAATTATCAACACTTAACAATTTTAATTAAATTAATCCATACTTTTGTGGCATTACATAATAGTAGCATGAATAACTAAAAAATAATAATAATAATTTTGCAAAGAATATTATATGGATGAACAAAAATGTCAACACAAAAGGCATGAGAAATCATGAATATTTACGTAAACTAGTCAAATGGAGTAGAGCAATCACATAATAAGTGAGAATTTTAACATGAGAAAGATAATAACTATTCTAGATAAAACATTTGTATGATAAAAATAAGAAAGGAACATGAAAAATTTCATATTATTATGATAAATAGCCTTAGAAATCAGTACGAATAAACGAGAAAAGAGTGAACAAACGCTAGAAAGAGGAGAATGCACGTTAAAAATGGAGTTGGAGGCGGCGCACGGGCGTGGCAAGGAGGGTGTGTGGACTTGCAGCGGCTAGGGTTAGGGTTTTTGGGTGAAGAAGACAATGAATAGTGCAGCCTATTTATAGAATTTGGGGCACACAGCCAGGTAACATGCCCGTGTTCCCCAATTTCAGCCCGTGTAATTCGCGAATTTTGAATTTGGGCGCGTCTGACATTTAGTACACGCCCGTGTTCCTTGGGTGTATAGGCGCACATGATCGTATCGCACGGACATGTCTGGCGTTGTTCACTTCTCCCACGCCCGTGTATGTAGACCCATAGACATGTCAATCTAACAGGTTCGACCACGGGTGCTAGACACGGGCGTGTCGCCCGCTCGTGCTATTTTAACAGGTTCACCCAGGGTTCTTCCACACGGGCATGTTACACACCAGTGTTTTTATTTTAGCCCGTGTTTGGGAAAATCATTGCCCTATTTTCACACAGCCCTAAGCACGCCCGTGTGCTTGGCTGTGTCTCTGTGGAATACTTGTATTCAAGAGCTCCGTGAGTAAGTTAGGTGTTGAAGACTAAATTTTCAAGAAGTTAATACAGTTAGTGCTCGGGTTACCTCCCGAGAAGTGCTTATTTATAGTCTAAGCTCAACTTACCTCTCCGTTGAATGGTTATGGTGGTTCAAGGAGTTTATACTCTTCATTCCTGCTATCAATCTCATCAAAATAAGGTTTTAAATGGGTGTGGTTTACCTTAAAAGTGCCAAACTTGGGGTGACTTACCTCAACAGTACCGAATGGAAAAATACTAAGTACCGTAAGAGGGATTTCTTCATTCGATCTGGCAGTGACAATGTGAGGATCTGCAGCATCTAGTTAGACTTTATCTCCAACCTTAAGTTGATTTGGAGAGGTATCGAGCTCGTTTTGGCCTAGTTTTGGTTTATCGTGTGTTCTCGGTTTATATGTTCGCCATTCATCTAGCTCCTCTATTTATAGCTTTCGTTCTTCATGAGTAGGTCCTCTACTATTGCTTGAGAATGACTCATGTGCTTCCTTCAGACTCATTTCCTGCAAAGTAGGTTGTACCATATTGTCAGTTTGAGTAGAATGGGTTAAATGATCACCTTCAATTTCTGATGTGTTGCCAGAATTGCGAGCTTGAAGGGTGATTGTTTCGTCTCCCACACGAAGTGTGAGTTAACCAGCCAACATAAATGATCGTTTTAGTAGTTGCTAAAAATGGTCTTCCTAGAATTAAAGGAGTGTTGCTATCCTCTTCTATATATAAAACAATGAAATCCACGGGAAATATAAATTTATCGATTTTAACTAGCACAACTTCAATAATACCCCTAGGAAATCTTATAGTTTTATTTGCTAATTGAATGCTCATCCTAGTCTATTTGGGTTTCCCAAGACCTAATTGTTTGAACATTTTGTAGGGCATGACGTTAATACTAGCCCCTAAATCAGCTAATGCATTATTAACATCTAAACTACCAATTAAGAAAGGAATTGTAAAACTCCCTGGATCTTTTAATGTGTTCGGTAGATTTTTTTACAGAATAGCTGAACACACTACGTTTAGCTCTACATACGATGCCTCGTCCAACTTCCGCTTATTTGCTAAAAGCTCCTTTAAAAATTTCATTGCATTTGACATCTGTGATAGAGCTTCAATAAATGGTAAGTTAATGAGTAATTTTTTTAAGTGTATAAAGAATTTACCAAATTGTTCATTTGAGCGATCTTTCCTTGTTGTGTTAGGGTATGGCACACGAGGTTTACATTCGACATTCACTGATTTGTTTTTATTATGACTTTCCTCACCTTAACCTTTGCTTACCACAGTTTCTTACCTCGGTTTTGGTTCAGGCTCAATGACTCCTTCGTCATCTTGAATATTAATTGCGTTAAGTTGTTCCCTTGGGTTGAGTTCAGTATTACTTGGCAAGCTACCTTGTGGTCGTTCGGAGATTAGTTTAGAAAGTTGGCCTATCTGAGTTTCAAGCCCTTGGATTAACACTTGTTGATTTTTAAGTGCTGTTTTAGTGTTCTGAAAAAGGGTTTCTGCAATCGATATAAACTTTGAGAGCATCTCTTCAAGGTTCGGCTTCTTTTTCTGTTGGTAGGGTGGTTGTTGGTAGCCTGGAGGTGGTTTCTAATTTCCTTGGCCTCCTCATGAGAAATTTGGGTGGTGCCTCCAACCTCCATTGTAAGTGTTACTATATGGATTGTTTCGAGATCGAGAATTATTACCCATGTAATTTAACTACTCGTTATCCATGTTATGGCCATAAGGTTGGTATTCCGAATGGCTTGTTCCACCTCCACTTACTTCACACTGCATTACTAGGTGAACCTGTGAAGATGTGACAACCCGAATTAGGGCCTAATCGGAATAGTGGTTTCATGACCACAAATCCGAGATAGAAATAATTGTTTTATAATTATTTTGGGGTTTATGATATGATTTCATGATTTCGTGAAAGTTTCGTGATGAAATTCTGTGCATTTCGAGCTTAAGTTGAGATTAGGGACTAAATCGAATAAATTGTAAAACTCGTGTTTTAAAAGTTTTTAGTATGAAATTTCTTTGGGATATTAACTAGGAGGTCTTAAATAGAAATTTGACCCATTCTTAAGTTATGGACAAAAGTTGGACATGGAGGGAATTTTTTTGAAAGTTTAGTAGCATTTTGGTCATTTGTATATTAAATGAAATAAAATGGGGAAAATAACACAAAAGTGGTTATCATCTTCATTAGTTGCTGCCAAAAATTTCTCTCCTCCATAGCTAGGGTTTCTTCAACTTTCAAGCTTCATAGTAAGTGATTTCAAGCCTCGTTTTTAATGTTCTTCACATTTTTGAAATCCTCGTAGCTCGGTTTACTTATTTCTACCATTAGTTCGAGTTAGGGTTTATGTTTAAAAATTTACCCATGAATGATAGGCATGTATTTTGTTGTTTGATGGTAGAATATGAATGTTTGAAGTTGGGAGAATGATCTTTTCTAAGCGATTTTTAACGAAAACGAGCAAAACGGCATAATCGATAAAAATACCTATTGTTCATAACTATGTATTAGAGTGAGAATTTGATGTTTCCATAGAAGAGAAAAATGATCAGTAGGTCATTAAACATAAGAATAAGGGATGAAATTAAATTTCCGAGCCTTGGGGCAAAATCATAATTCTGTAAAAGTTAGGGGGCAAAAATGTAATTTTTGTATAATGTGATTTTTGGATTAAAATAAATAGTTCGAGTGTTGAATGAGCTAAATATGTTGTTATAGATCAAGAAAGGCGTGGAATCGACCTCGAACGGGGGAAGGAGAAAGTTTTGGACTAAATTGCAAAATTCCCATATTTTGCACCGAGGTAAGTTTGTATGTAAATAATACATTAATTTTATTTACATTTTTATATTTCAGCCTATTATATATATATTAGCTGATGTTGAAGTATAAATCGACTATTGGAAGAATGGAAATAAGTAATAGAGAGAGAGATCCCAGTTGAACATTCGGAAAAATCGAAGAAAATAGAGGGAGCGTAGCTAGGTCACATGTATGGTGTCGAGTGTACATCATGTGTACAAGAAGGCTACAAGATACTATATAGTAGCTAAGTCACATGTGTGATACGGGATGTATCCCATGTAGACAAGAGAGCTACGTGAGAGATAAATGTAGCTAGGTCGCATGCGTGATTCCAAGTGAAGGACACCATGTAGACAAGAGAGCTACGAGACAAATCGGCTAGGTCGCATGAGTGGTACTAAGTGTTCACCATGTGTACAAGAGAGCCGAATTAAATGAAATATGATGGTGGGGCTGTGTGCTGAAACCGTCAAGTATCAAGGATTAATCCGAATTGTTCAACGGGATGGTTTTGTGGTGACATTGTAGTCATGGACCTACAATTGTGATGTATGAAATGTGGTGAAAATGATTTGTGGTATATATATATGTAAGTTAAAATGAGGTTAGTATAAAGAATGTGTGAAATAGTGAAATTAGCATTAAAACTGTTTTGGACTGTAGTAGTGACGTGATTTTGAAAATTCACCAAAAATAGAAGGAATTTAATTAGAGGTTTAATGAGATGTGAAATTAAAACTTAATGAGTCTATTTTCATATAAAAGAAACAAAGCAAGCAAAGGAATTCTATATTTTGAGATATTTACAATTGTGTGTGACTTGCTCAGGATGACTATGTGATCCCCTGTTCCAAATTTGAAAAATCATTAAATATTGTACAAGACAAATTAAGAAATATAGTTTATATTCCTAAATTCCTTACTGAGTCTAGTTTTAAATGAAACAGGTTTCATGGTTATTTGAATTGTGTACTAAGATAAAGTCAGTTCGTAGTGAACAGAGGTCAGATCAGTTGAGCTGTGTAACAGGGGAAATTTTAACTAATAAACTGTACTAATTGACTAAACCAAAAATTCTAGAAAAAAATTAGTAAGAATTTTTATGAGTCTAGATTCAGGGAAATTTTACGGATTTGAATTTCGAGTTTCTTAATTCGAGTTATGAGTTATTTAGTGATATGATGCAGGAGGGACAGCTTGATCAAATTGAAGTAAACAGTAAAATTAAAAATATGATATAATTGAGTTAAACATATTAGATTCCTTATTTCTTATTTATATACTTACTTACTAAGCTATAAGCTTACTTTTTTTTCTCTCCTTTGTCTTATAGTGTCATCCAGCTAGCACAGGAGTCAGAGATCGTAGAAGATCCGCCCGCACTATCAATACTCTTGGTATCTGAACTCAACATTTTAAAATATGGCATGTATAGCAGACTTAGTTATTTTGTTACGTGTCATAATTGTCTAGGTTCAAATTACTACTTATAGTATCAAACTAATCATTTTGTACGAAGCCTTTGAAGTTGGTTTGTATTGTTAATGGCATATGTTATAATGATCCATGATCAAATTGCACGCCATATTTTTGTTGGGTTTTATTTAATCGTATATACTATAATTTGTTAATACCTCGTACCCTGTTCTGGCGACGGATACGGGTAAGGGGTGTTACATTTAATGGTATCAGAGCTATGGTTTAGTCGGTTCTCGGACTAATAAAGTGTGTGTAAAAGTCTAGTTATACATGCCATAAAAATATTGTGATAGTGTGGTGACTCTTGATTATTCTAAACTGTGTTTTGTTTTAATATAGTAATGGATCCTGAAGGAACTGCGGCTGATGATGCTGCTAGTAATGTGCCGGCTCCCGCACAAGGGACCGCGCCTGTGGAAAGTAGACCTGAGACATTGAGATAGGGAGATGAGGCTCGGGATGCCTTTCTCTAAATGATGAACAATTAGTATACGGAATTTATTCGAGCAAATCCAAATGCTCAACCTCCTCCCCCTCTTCTATACCTTAGACGATTCCTATAGCTGCTCAAGGCATAGATTTGGTAAGAATGAACAAGCCTCTGGTTGACAAGATTCGAAAACAAGGGGCCGAAGAGTTTAGAGCAAAGATCGATGATGATCCTGAGAAAGCAGAATTCTGGCTTGAAAATTCTACTCGTGTATTTGATGAGCTCTCATGTACACCCGAGGAGTGCTTAAAGTGTGCTGTATCACTTTTGAGAGATTCAGCCTACCACTGGTGGAAGACTTTGGTAGCAGTGGTGCGAAAAGAAAGAGTTACTTGGGATTTCTTCCAGGAAGAATTTAGAAAGAAATACATAAGTTAGCGATTTATTGATCAAAAATGGAAGGAGTTCCTTGAATTGAAGCAGGGCAAGATGTCTGTGGCTGAGTATGAATGCGAATTTGTGAGACTCAGCAAGTATGCCCAGGAATGTGTGTCCACCGAGGCCATTATGTGCAGAAGGTTTGAAGATGGGTTAAATGAGGACATTAAAGTGCTTGTAGGAATTTTGGAGTTGAAAGAGTTTGTAGTATTGGTTGATCGAGCTCTTAAAGCCGAAGAATTGAACAAAGAAAGAAGAAAAGCTGCTATTGAGGCTCGAGATGCCAGAAAAAGGCTGATAAGCAAGCCATTCAATCTCAATCAAAGAGGTCCAAAGAGACAAACCCTCGAATGACAGTTTCAACTGGGGATTCACACAGAGATCGTGGTAGAGCATATTTGAGGTCTAAAGCTCAAGCTACTTCGGTGGCAAGTGTGGGTAATGTGCGACCTAGAAAGCCCGAGTGTCAGCAATGTGGCAGGCAACATTATGGTGAGTGTTAGGGAACCGAGCAAGCTTGTTTCAGGTGCAGTTCTCACGAGCATTTTATTAGAGACTATCCGGAGAAAGTTAAAGAAGAAAGATTTCAAAGTGCTAGACAGAATACCAACGTTAGTAGAGGTAGACCATCGAGAAATACTGGAGGTGGGACTAGTAGTAAAAATGCGATGAAAGATTCAACGGCAAGATCAGAAGCTAGAGCACCTGCTAGAGCTTATGCTATACGTGCCCGAGAAGATGCATCATCTCCCGATGTCATTACTGGTACATTTTCTCTTTATAATACTATTGTTATTGCATTGATTGATCCTGGGTCCACTCATTCCTATATTTGCATGAATTTAGTGTCTAATAAAAAGTTGCCTGTTGAGTTTACTGAGTTTACGATTAAAGTGTCGAACCCCTTAGGCCAATATGTGCTAGTTGACAAGGTTTGCAAGAATTGCCCATTAATGATTCAAGGTCACTGTTTTCCGGCTAATTTGATGCTGTTACCATTTGATGAGTTTGACGTTATCTTGGGAATGGACTGGTTGACATTGTATGATGCCAAGGTAGATTGTAAACAAAAAACACTAGAGTTGAAATGTGAAAGTGGAGAAATTCTGTGGGTTGAAACAGATGAATCAAATAAATTGCCTATGGTGATTTCGCACATGTCTGCACAGAAATACATGAGGAAAGGGTGTGAAGCTTATCTGGCTTATGTAATGAATACTGAGTTGCCTCAACTGAAGTTTGAATCAGTACTGATAGTCTGTGAGTTTCCAGATGTATTTCCAGAGGAACTGCCTGGGTTGCCTCCGAACAGAGAGATAGAGTTTGCCATTGATTTGTTGCCAGGTACTGCACCGATCTCGATTGCTCCATATAGAATGGCTCCGACTGAATTAAAAGAATTGAAGGCTCAGTTGCAGGATTTAACAGACAAGGGATTTATGAGACCGAGTTTCTCTCCCTGAGGTGCTCCTGTATTGTTCGTAAAGAAGAAGGATGGTTCAATGAGACTTTGCATTGATTACCGTCAGCTTAATAAGGTGACTATAAAGAACAAGTACCCATTGCCGAGGATTGATGATTTATTCGATCAGTTAAAGGGGGCCACAATGTTTTCAAAGATCGATTTGAGGTCTGGTTACTACCAGTTGAGAGTTAAGGAGTCGGATGTGCCGAAAACCGCCTTTAGGACAAGGTATGGACATTATGAGTTTCTTGTGATGCCTTTCGGCTTAACAAATGCTCCAGCTATATTTATGGACTTAATGAATCGGATCTTTGGGCCATATTTGGATAAGTTTGTAGTAGTGTTTATAGATGACATTCTAATTTATTCTCGGGATGAGTCTGAACATGCCGAACACTTGAGAACCATATTGCAGATCTTGAGAGAAAAGAAACTGTTTGCTAAGTTCAGTAAAAGTGAGTTCTGGCTTCGTGAAGTCAGATTTTTGGGACATATAGTCTCAGGTGATGGTATTCGAGTGGATCCAAGCAAGATTTCTGCGATCGTTGATTGGAAACCGCCAAAGAATGTATCCGAGGTTAGAAGCTTTTTAGGCTTCGCCGGGTATTATAGACGTTTTGTTGAGGGATTTTCGATGATTGCCTCTCCTATGACTAAGTTGTTGCAAAAGAATATTAAGTTTGAATGGACTGATAAATGTCAGCAAAGTTTTGAAAAGTTGAAAGCACGATTGACTGAAGCACCAATTTTAGTACAGCCCGAGCCAGGAAAGGAGTTCGTAATTTATAGTGATGCACCATTGACAGGCCTTGGATGTGTGTTGATGCAATAGGGTAAAGTGGTAGCTTATGCTTCGAGACAGTTAAAACCGCATGAGAAGAACTATCCTACACATGATTTGGAATTGGTCGCTATTGTCTTTGCCTTGAAGATTTGGCGACATTATTTGTATGGTGAAAAATGCCGAATTTTTACTGATCACAAAAGTTTTAAGTATTTGATGAATCAAAAGGATTTGAATCTGCAACAGAGGAGATGGCTTGAATTAGTAAAGGATTATGATCTAGTGATTGATTATCATCCGGGAAAAGCAAATGTAGTTGCTGACGCCTTGAGCAGGAAATTTCTTTTTTACTTTGAGAGCCATGAATACGGGGTTAGCATTGTCTGATGATGGGTCAATCTTAGCAGAGATGAGGGCTAAACCGTTATTTTTCTAGTTTATTTGTGATGTTCAAAATAACGATAGTGAGTTGCGAACCAAGAGAACTCAATACGAATCAGGTTACGACTCAGATTTTCGAGTTGGACTAGATGACTGTTTGATGTTTCGAGACAGGATATGTGTACCGAAAAACGATGAATTGATTCAGAAAATATTACATGAGGCGCATAGTGGCTGTTTATCAGTTCACCCTGGTAGCACAAAAATGTATAATGATTTAAAGAAGTTGTATTGGTGGCCAGGTATGAAAAGGGGCATTTCTGAATTTGTAACCAAGTGTTTGATCTGTCAACAAGTAAAAGCTGAACATCAAGTGCCTTCAGGATTACTTAAACCGGTAATGGTGCCTGAGTGGAAATGGGACAAGATTACCATGGATTTTGTAACCGGTTTGCCTTTAACTCCTGAAAAGAAGGATGCTGTCTGGGTAGTGGTTGATAGATTAACAAAGTCAGCCCACTTTATACCAGTACGTATCGATTACTCACTTGATAAATTAGCCGAATTATATATTGCTAAAATTGTGAGGTTGCACGGAGTACCTATGTCTATAATATCAGATAGAGATCCGAGATTTACCTCAAGATTTTGGAAAAAGTTACAAGAAGCTTTGGGTACAAAATTGAACTTTAGTACCGCGTTTCATCACAAACAGATGGTCAGTCGGAAAGAGTAATCCAAGTACTCGAGGATATGCTTAGATGCTGTGTCCTAGAATTTGGAGGTAGTTGGGAGAAATATCTATCTTTGATTGAATTTGTCTACAATAATAGTTATCAGTCAAGTATACAAATGGATTGAACTTAGTGAGAAACAGATTCACGGAGTTGATCTAGTTAAAGAAACCGAAGAGAAAATAAAAGTAATTCGGGATTGCTTGAAAGCTGCTTCAGATCGACAAAAGTCATATGAAGATTTAAAAAGAAAAGAGATTGAATTTCAGGTGGGTGATAAAGTGTTCTTGAATGTGTCACAATGGAAAAAGATTCTGAGATTTGGCCGAAAAGGCAAGTTGAGTCCGCATTTTATTGGGCCGTACGAGATTACTGAGAGGATTGGACCAGTGGCATATCGGTTGGCCTTACCGGCAGAGTTAGAAAGAATTCATAACGTGTTTCATGTATCAATGACATTATCGTTCTGATCCTTCACATGTGATTTCTCCAACAGAAATTGAGATTCGACCGGATATGACCTATGAGGAGGAACCAATAAAGATTTTGGCTCTAGAAATTAAACAGTTAAGAACTAAAAGTATAGCCTTAGTGAAAGTATTTTGGCACAGACAAGGGATAGAAGAGGCTATGTGGGAACTCGAGGAAGCTATGAGGAAACAGTACCCGAACCTCTTTACCGGTAAGATTTTCAGGGATGAAAATCTCTTAAGGGGGAGAATTGTGACAACCGAATTAGGGCCTAATCAGAATAGTGGTTTCGTGACCACAAATCCGAGATAGAAATAATTTTTTTATAATTATTTTGGGGTTTATGATATGATTTCATGATTTCGTGAAAGTTTCGTGATGAAATTCTGTGCATTTCGCGCTTAAGTTGAGATTAGGGACTAAATCAAATAAATTGTAAAACTCGTGTTTTAGAAGTTTTTAGTATGAAATTGCTTTGGGATATTAACTAGGAGGTCTTAAATAGCAATTTGACCCATTCTTAAGTTATGGACAAAAGTTGGACATGGAGGGAATTTTGTTGAAAGTTTAGTAGTAAGGGCATTTTGGTCATTTGCATATTAAATGAAATAAAATGGGAAAAATAACACAAAATTGGTTATCATGTTCATTAGTTGCTGCCGAAAATTTCTCTCCTCCATAGCTAGGGTTTCTTCAACTTTCAAGCTTCATAGTAAGTGATTTCAAGCCCCGTTTTTAATGTTCTTCACATTTTTGAAATCCTTGTAGCTCGGTTTACTTATTTCTACCATTAGTTCGAGTTAGGGTTTATGTTTAAAAATTTACCCATGAATGATAGGCATGTATTTTGTTGTTTTATGGTAGAATATGAATGTTTGAAGTTGGGAGAATGATCTTTTCTAAGCGATTTTTAACGAAAACGAGCAAAACGGCATAATCGATAAAAATACCTATTGTTCATAACTATGTGTTAGAGTGAGAATTTGATGTTGCCATAGAAGAGAAAAATGATCAGTAGGTCATTAAACATAAGAATAAGTGCTGAAATTAAATTTCTGAGCCTTGGGGCAAAATCGTAATTTTGTAAAAGTTAGGGGGCAAAAATGTAATTTTTGTATAATGTGATTTTTGGATTAAAATAAATAGTTCTAGTGTTAAATGAGCTAAATATGTTGTTATAGATCAAGAAAGGCGTGGAATCGACCTCGAACGGGGGAAGGAGAAAGTTTTGGACTAAATTGCAAAATTCCCATATTTTGCACCGAGGTAAGTTTGTATGTAAATAATACATTAATTTCATTTACATTTTTATATTTCAGCCTATTATATATATTAGCTGATGTTGAAGTATAAATCGACTATTGGAAGAATGGAAATAAGTAATAGAGTGAGAGATCCCGGTTGAACATTCAAAAAAATCGAATAAAATAGAGGGAGTGTAGCTAGGTCACATGTATGGTGCCGAGTGCACATCATGTGTACAAGAAGGCTACGAGATACTATATAGTAGCTAGGTCACATGTGTGATATGGGATGTATGCCATGTAGAGAAGAGAGCTACGTGAGACATAACTGTAGCTAGGTCGCATGCGTGATTCCAAGTGAAGGACACCATGTAGACAAGAGAGCTACGAGACAAATCGGCTAGGTCGCATGAGTGGTACTAAGTGTTCACCATGTGTACGAGAGAGCCAAATTAAATGAAATATGATGGTGGGGCTGTGTGTTGAAACCATCAAGTATCGAGGATTAATCCGAATTGTTCAACGGGATGGTTTTGTGGTGACATTGTAGTCATGGATCTACAATTGTGATATATGAAATGTGGTGAAAATGATTTGTGGTATATATATATGTAAGTTAAAATGAGGTTAGTATAAAGAATGTGTGAAATAGTGAAATTAGCATTAAAACTGTTTTGGACTGTAGCAGTGACGTGATTTTGAAAATTCACCAAAAATAGAAGGAATTTAATTAGAGGTTTAATGAGATGTGAAATTAAAACTTAATGAGTCTATTTTCATATAAAAGAAACAGAGCAAGCAAATGAATTCTATATTTTGAGATATTTACAATTGTGTGTGACTTGCTCAGGATGACTATGTGATCCCCTGTTCCAACTTTGAAAAATCATTAAAAATTGTAAAAGACAAATTAAGAAATATAGTTTATATTCCTAAATTCCTTATTGAGTCTAGTTTTAAATGAAATAGGTTTCATGGTTATTTGAATTGTGTACTGAGAGAAATTCAATTCGTAGTGAACAGAGGTCAGATCAGTTGAGCTGTGTAACAAATAATAAACTGTACTAATTGGCTGAACCAAAAATTCTAGAAAAATATTAGTAAGAAGTTTTATGAGTCTAGATTCAGGAAAATTTTACGGATTTGAATTTTGAGTTTCGGAATTTGAGTTATGATTTATTCAGTGATCATGACGCAGGAGGGACAGCTTGATCAAATTGAAGTAAATAGTAAAATTAAAAATATGATATAATTGAGTTATGTTGTAAACATACTAGGTTCCTTATTTGTTATTTATATACTTACTTACTAAGCTATAAGCTTACTTTCTTTTCTCTCCTTTGCCTTATAGTGTCATCCAGCTAGCACAGGAGTCAGAGATCGTAGAAGATCCGCCCGCACTATCAATACTCTTGGTATCTGAACTCAACATTTTGAAATATGGCATGTATAGCAGACTTAGTTATTTTGTTACGTGTCATAATTGTCTAGGTTCAAATTACTACTTATAGTATCAAACTAATCATTTTGTACGAAGCCTTTGAAGTTGGTTTGTATTGTTAATGGCATATGTTATAATGATCCATGATCAAATTGCACGCCATATTTTTGTTGGGTTTTATTTAATAGTATATACTATAATTTGTTAATACCTCGTACCCTGTTCCGGCGACGGATACGGGTAAGGGGTGTTACAAAAGAACTAAGAAAACCATCAATTTTCTTATTCAAGAGTTCTACCTGATTAGAGAGCATGGTGATTGAATTGACGCTATAAACACCGACTATTTTTGTTGGCTTTGTCCTCATGACTTGCCACTGATAGTTATTCAATGACATCTCTTCTATTAACTCATAAGCATCTTCAGGTGTTTTATTATTGATGTTTCCGCTAGCAGCTGCATCAACCATTTGCCGAGTCGAAGGATTCAGGCCATTATGGAACGTTTGAACCTGAAGCCAAAGCGGTAACCCATGGTGAAGGCACCTTCTCAGTAAGTCCTTATATCTCTCACATGCATCCTAAAGAGTTTCTAAGTCCATCTGCACAAACGTGGTAATGAGTTCAACAACTATTTAGCTTTGTTCCTCAATGAAAAAGGAAATAACCGAAGACGAATGGCATCATCAGAAACACCATTAATTTTAAATGTATCGCATAGTTCCAAAAAGTTTGCTAAGTGAGCATTGGGATCCTCATCCTGAAAACCATCAAACTGAACAAATTGCTATATCATTTGAATAGTGTTAGGTTTTAGTTCAAAAGTATTTGCAGCTACAGCAGGTCTAACTATGCTCGATTCAATTCCTGTGAAAGAAGGTTTAGCATAATCATACATAGTGAATGTAATAGGATTTTAATTAACCGCAATTACAGGAGGTAGTTGATTGTCTTGGTTTTCAGCCATCTCTTCGGTTGGGGGTTTAGTATCGTCCTCTTGCTCGTTCTCTGTGTATATTAAGCTTCGCCTTATTTCTTTTTGGTTCCTATGAACTGTGCGATCGATTTCTTCGTCAAAAAGTAGTGGTCCTGACGGGTTTCTTCTAGTCATAAACTATAAAAACATGCCAAGATAAAGAAAAAATAAATTAATAAATAATAATAAAAAAATTAAATTAAATTGTAAGAAAAATAAAATGGCTAAAGTAATAAAAAATTGGCGTTCCTAATATCTTAGTTCCCCAACAACGGCGCCAAAAACTTGATCGCGTTATTTTGTGATAGGTTTTAAATATTTATAATTAATCGTTCCTGAAACTAACTATAATTGCGATGTAGGCAAGTGTACCTATCGAACAGTAGTATAGTTTTAGCAAGACCAGATTGTCAAACCCAAAGGAACTAAAAGTACTAGTAATGACTGTCTTTTTATTCTCTAACCCATGAATAAGGGGGTTTTGTTTTAACTAACTAATTAACTAATCTAAGAATTCATAGAGAATGGAATTGGGGGATTACTTTTGGGAAATTCAATTGAATTAAGACAATACCTAAGGAAAAATCCACCTAGTCTGTACTTGTTATTCTGGCTCCGAATCGGGCGATTTATTCATTTCACTTGTTCCGTGGAGATCCCTAAATTGTGTTATTATCCCTATTCAAGACTAATAACATCTAATCCCTAGAATGAATAATTGAGAATTTTCTCTAATTAATATCCTAGGGTTGCATTAGCTCGATCTATGGATCCACTTATTAGGTTTCACCCTAGTCCGGCAAAATCTTGTCACCCTATGTTTAGGCGCGCTAACAACTCTGCTTAATTATGATAATTGTACTCTTAGACAGGGTCTATTTCTCCTCTGAATAAGAGCTTATCTTGAATCAGTATCCTGGGATATCAAAACAAGAGTTAAGAACACATAATTAAGAACAAGTTAAATATTTATCATACAATTCAGAAAATAATAACAAGATTCGTCTTAAGTTTCATTCCCCTTAGGTATTTAGGGGTTTTAGTTCATAACTAAATAAGAAAACTTTTCAGAAAAATAAAGAACATAAAACATAAAGAAAACCTAAAAATCCTAAAGGGGAAATTGAGGAGAGACCTTTAGTCTTGATGATGAATCCAGCTTCTAAGATGGATCAATCGGCTTCCTTAGAGTAATTTCTTACTCCCACCCTGTGTGTCCCCCTTTCTTCCTCCTCTAGGGTGTATTTATAGGCTTTGAAATGCCTAAGAGCCCTCAAAATTAGCCTTTTTTGAATTGGACTAAACTTGGGCTTGGCAGGGACACGCCTGTGTGACACGCTCTTGTGCGATTACCTCAGGCTGTGCTCAAGACTACCAAATCGACACGGCCGTGTGGTCTGCCCGTGTGAGGCGGTCCAGGCCGTGTTGATTTCATATTTTGGCCCATTTTCTCCGTTTTTGGCCTATTTCTCGTTTCTTTCGCTCTCCTATGCTCTCCTAAGTATAAAACATGAAATTAAAACATTAGGAGCATCGAATTCACCAATTCTAATGGGAAATCATCCATTAAATGCGTTAAACATGGGGTAAAAATATGTATAAATTACGGTTTATCAAATGGCATATGTGCTAAATGAAAGAATCATGACTAATAAGTATGACCAAAACTATGGTATAATTGAGTAAATTGGAAGTAGGTCTACCGTGATGAACAAACATGAAATTGGTGTGGAATGCTATGTGAAAGCTTGATAGTTTGGATAGGTGATATGTTGATATTACGAAGTTATGGATTAATCAAGTTTATGAGTATTTGAGTGAGTAAATATACTATGTTGCATGCCATAAAACAATGTATGAGTGAATGATCATTTAAGGGTGACAAACGCCTTGGAAAGTAGACTCAAAGTTGTCCACACGAGTAGGCACACAGGTATGTGTCTAGACCGTGTATGACACACGGTCTGCCCTATGGGCGTGTGATTTGACCGTGTGTCCCTTGCACCCTAATTAATGCAATAGGTGCTCAATAGTAAACACACAGGCAGAGACACAACCATGTGTCTCAGCCGTGTGAAGGGCATGGCCTCGGGATATGAGCATGTGCCCAGGCCGTGTGAAGTCTGCACTTATTTATTGAAATTTAATTTGTAACGCCCTGATTTTCAGGATTTTCTGAGTTTCTGTGATTTTTGGTAAATTTTGAAATTTTGGTGTTCTAAATATTGGAATTGTGTTTAAGTGTGTTGTGGGCCTTTAGAAGGCCCAAGCCTAAGTTAAACACGATAAAATATCAAGGTTGGATTTTAAGTGAATAGGAGACTTGGTTAATTGGGCTTTTAAGAAGAACTTCGTAAATTATCACGCAAATAAGGCCTTGGTAAAGTGGCAAGGTGGCGCCACTAAGTTCCTAAAAAAAAGGCGTCTGGGAAGGAATTAAAGGTCCAGGGTTCAAGTTGCAAGGTAGGCATATGGTTACTTTTTAATTTTAGGCATGTGCTGGGCATGTGATCACTTAAGTGAATTTCGGCAAGGGCCTTAGGGAGGTTGGGCTGATTGTTTTAGTTGATATTAGGGTTAGGTTCTTTTCTTTTTCTGTCTTGGGGAATTAGGGTTAGCCACCTAAAAGCTTTCACTGCCATTCATCCTTTCTGAGTTCTCACAAAAGCCAAAAACGCAAATTCCTTCTCCTTGGTGCTGATATCTTCTTCCTCTCTTTTTCCTCCATTTTCTTTCTTCCTTTTTGCTTTTTCTTCTAGCTGAAACCTTCTGATCACCTTACTCACCTCCTCTGTCAATCCCATCCTCCACAAAACCTCCATAGTCGATTGCCATAAAAGCCGAAATCCCGAAAACTCACTCTTGTGCCGATTTCTCCAAGCCATAATCCTTCAGTTATTTTTGTTCTTTTTGATCAACTTTCACCTTCTCTAAATCCTTAGTATCTGTCGGCAACATTACTTCAAAGTTATAGCCTCAAATCGTCATCTTCTTCATCACTTAAAAAGTCGAAATACCACAGATTTAGGGACTCATAGCCGAAACTTCAGATCTCCTGGATTCGAGTTCTACTATCATTTAGAGGATAGATTTGCATCAGATCTGTGTAGAATTCAAAGAGGAATAAGTGGTAAGTGCTCATCACCTCAGATCTAGTCTTATTTTACAATTTAGAAAAGCCGAAGTCCCCAAAATCTAGGGAGGCTGTTGATTTGGGCATAGGAACCGACGATTTCTTTTGGTGATTAGTGTCTTCTAGAGGTTTGATCGAAGGCTTCGATCTTTGAAACAACTAGACTTAGATTTAGTCATCGGTTTTCGGCAAAAAGGTAAGATTCTAAAGCCTTTTGGGGCATGGTTCGAATATGGGTTACTGAATATTGGGATTGGTTGTTGTGGGTTGCAATCTAAGAATTGTGGTAATTAATTGTAGGACATCGTAAGGGATCTCAGTAGCAGTCATCGCGAAACAGGTGTGTATCGAACACCCTCTCATAGTTCAATTCGGCAAAAGCCGAAATGCTGAAATTTCGGCATTTCGTGGGCTTGTGAGTGTTCGAGTACTCACAAGACGTTTAGAATTAATTAGATCTAAAATCGCAAAGTGGTAAGTTAGTCTTGTGTGAAATTTCATGCACTTCGGTAATTGGGCCTCAATAGGCTAAAATTGGGCCCAATGGGCTTATGGGCTCATACGGGTTAATAATAAAAAAATAATAAAAATATATAATATAAAAAATAGGCAATAAGTATGTTCTGTTAGACTGTAGAATCAAAACTGCTTAAACCGGTAAACTAGTCATAGAACTTGAGTTAAATGGGCTTAAATTGCTAATGGACACTGTAGGGCCCATTAGGGGTTTTAGGGCCCAATGGCTAAATTGTGAAATTAAGATAAATAAATTATTTCGACGAAAAATGGGCTAGTAAGGACCGTAACATTTATGAGAACCCTAAAAACTGATAAAAGTTCTGAAATACCTTTATAGGTGGAAAGTTTACAGTTTTACCCCTAAGAGCAAAATTACTGATATACCCCTAGGGTTAAGGTTGACCTGAATGCATGTTTGACTATTACTATTTATTGCATGCCATGTTATTATTATCTGATGCATGGGATTGGGTTATTGATGGAGGAAGTACTGAAAGTGGCTTGACCACGTACTGGAGGCTTTGCCTCAACTTACTGATATTTGAACAGCTATGCTGCAACTGTGGAGTGTAGGGCTGGGTGGGTTGAGCTATTCCCCACATGGAGTGGAGGGCTGGTACGGGTGGAGTGTAGCGGTTGTGTGACAGCCCTAAAGTGACCCTAGTCGGAAAGCGGTTTCGGGACCGCTAAACCGAGTCACCAAATTATTTGAATATGATAATTATTGTCTAAAATATGTGAATATGAATGTGTGAAAGTTTTAAGTTTCGATTTAGTTAATTGCTTGTGAATTTAGTTAATAGGACTTATGTGTGACACTTGTGAAATGTGATAGGTTAATCTATAAGGACCTATTAAAGCATGTAGTGAAAACAATGGTTTTGCATGTCAAATACTCCTTTTTTTATACATAGTGGCCGGCCATGATGGTGCATATATTAGAATATGTAGTGAATCTTCATGAAATGGTCATTATTTTATGTAAAAGAAAGGAAATAAATAAAAGAAATACTAAGGATAATAAAAGAAAGAAAAGAATGAAAGTGTGATGAAACAAGAGAAGAAATCGGTTCTTCTTGGCCGAAATGAAAAGAGGAAGAAGGGAGTGAAGCATTCGGTCATCTAAGGTCAATATTAAGGTAAGAAGTTTTGGTTAATTTTTGAAATATTAGTTAAATCCTAGTAAATTTCTAAGTTCCTTATTGGACCCATGTTAAATTTTTGATATTTGGTGAATGAATATGGGTTTCAGTCATGGTAGATAACAAGGAATGTGGTTGTTGTTCTTGTTAATTTGGATGAATTTTTGGTGGATAGGTGTTTGAATCAAACAAATGATCATGTGTGTACACTAGGTGTTAGTTGAGAAGAATCGGTCACTATATTGGAGGCCATTGCCGAATATGAACTTAGTTATTGTGAGTGATGAATTTTTTTGAGTTGATGGAATAAAAGAATGCTTAAAGATGTGTTACAACAAATTATATGTTAAGCTAAGGTTGTTAAATTATCAATCTTTCTTCCTAGCTGAATATGTGTTTATAAAGTTGAGTTGTTAAATAGATTTTGAAGTTAGCCCATGCATTTATTTTTGAATTTAAGAAGAATGATACATTCGGCTATGCTTTGATGTGCTTGGATTGTTGTTCATTGAGTAAATGATTGAGGAATGGTTAGAAGAATTTGAATGCTAAACTAGTTGATTTGTTTATAATGTCCGATTATGACCATTTATAGAGATGTGAATGAATTGTTGTTATGTGAATAAATATTTGTTTGATATATATATGTATTCGGCAATGGGATAAAATGTGTATTAAGGCAAGTTTCATGGTGATTATGCTTGTGATGTTGGGTTAATATTCGGCAATATGATTAAATTCATGTATAAGGAAGCATGATAAACTAAGTGGCTCTTTGCTTGTGAACATGAATTAGATATAAATTAAATAAGCATGAGATCGAGTCATGGCATGAATTATTAAATATGATACATATTGAAATCTATTGTTTTAGATATAGATTAAATGATATGTGATTGCCAAATGTGATTGTTAAGTGAATAATATTAGTTAAGTACTTAAGCAAATCTATTGTTTTACTTAAGCTTAAGAGCAAAGAGGATCAAAGTCAGATAGGGGAAAAGAGAAAGTAAACATATAGCCGTGGATATCTAGTCGTCGTCCACTTCCGAGGTAAGTTTGAAGTGATTAAACATTGAGTAAATTCAATCATAATAGGACATAATGAGTTGATTTAATAAGATATGATGTGGCCATGATATGTTTTAAACTCAAATGGTGAGTTCATAAGTGTTTGGACTTGGAAATTTAAGAGCAAACTGTAATATTTTGCTTAGGACAGCAGCAGTAACGTGATTTTAGAAAATCACCATAAATTGATGGTGTGGAATTATAGGCTGAATAAAATATTTAATCAAAGCTTAATTAGTCTAGTTTCTTATAAAAGAGACCGTGTGAGCAAAGAAATTTCCTATAAAGAGATATTTAAAGTTGAGTGAGACGGTCTCAGAATGACTCCTAAATCCCCTGTTCGGTTTTTAGAAAATCATTATAATTTGTAAAAAAATGGTTATAAGATAAAATTTATATGCTTAGACTCCTTAATGATCTAGTTTCAAATGAAATCAAATAGAACACATTTTGAATTCTGTACTATGAGAAATTTGATTCGTAGTGAAGAGTGGTCAGATTAGTCAAACAGTGAAATAGGGGAAACTTTAAGAAAAATCTGGTATTGATTGGCCAAACCTAAAATTCTGAAAATTTTATGGATGGAAGATATATGAGTCTATATTCAGGGAAAATTAACGGCAATTGATTTTGAGTTTTGTAGCTCCAGTTATAAATAACTTAGTGACTATTGCTCAGGAAAACAGCTTGTAGTGAATATGTGAATTTGTTGTAAACATTGATGAAACTATTTGAGTTGCTTATAAGCTATTGCTGAAATTGATGCATAAGATATGTATATGTGGTAAAGCCGAATGGCTAATGTGAAATATGTATGAGATATGTATATGTGGTAAAGCCGAATGGCTAATGTGAAATATATATATATGAGATATGTATATGTGGTAAAGCCGAATGGCTAATGTGAAATATGTATGAGATATGCATATGTGGTAAAGCCGAATGGTCAATGTGAAATATATATATGAGATATGTATATGTGGTAAAGCTGAATGGCTAGTGTGAAATATGTAGGCGATGTGTGTATATTGTGGCTGAATGACCAAATGTGAAAGGTGTGTATTATTAGATATTTGATGAGGCAAATGAATTACAAATATGACAGTCGATGTGAATGTTGTAACATGTGATTAAATGTACATGAAACTTGGAAATATATTCCGGGTAAGACCCGATGACTACGTGTGGAGATTATGTCCGGGTAAGACCCGATGACTACGTGTGGAGATTTTGTCCGGGTAAGACCCGATAACTTCGTGTGGAGATTTCATCTGAGCTAAGGGTTTCGCCGATAATCTGAGTAGAGGTTAAAGCTATAAGACTTCGTAATAAGAATTGCTTATAAATATATTCAATGCGAAAGGTTAAACAGGTATGTACTCCAAGTTTATATGTGAGCTTGATTTGAACTAAATCATAAGGTAGTTATGTGATGCATACGAGAGCAATCTATGAGACTATTCTTATGATTATGTGACATCGGATCAGTGTGAGAGGTTATGTGAAATTATACAATATATCTATGTCACATGAGCTCACTTTTATGTGAAAGTTTATCTGCCTATTGTATATGATGAGATGTGCATATTCGGTAAAAGGGATGTATGCCCGAAGGAAGAGTGAAATAAAAATACGAACAACTATGTTATAATTTGATTGTTATCTGTTGACACTGCTTAAAACTTACTAAGCATTGTAATGCTTACTCCGTTTACTTTGTTTTCTCTGTTTTATAGATCCCATTTCGAAGTTACAGGCTTGGGGATCGTCAGCAACTAGTCACACTATCACTATCCACTGCTTGTTACTGTTATGTTTAGAATTATTTTATGGCATGTATAGAATAGACCACTGGCCGAAGAATATTTTGGTTAATGTATATAAGCCATGCGAAAATGGCATCTTTTGAATGTGTACTTATAGAGGTTTAAATTGTATCCCTGACTGTCTTTAGTACTTATCTAAAGGAATGTTTCAAAAAAAAAATCTTACTGTTCTGATATGAGTTTCAAGTCCGGTAATGCCCCTTTACCTATTCTGGCGACGGATACGGGATTGGGGTGTTACAGGTTGGTTATAGGCTGGGTTGGGCTTGCATACACGAATATGTCTATTCTGTTCTGGAATGGGCCTATGGGCCATACTATTATCTGTAAAAGGGCTAAGGCCCAGTTTATCGTATTCTGAAAAGGGCTTTGGCCCAGTATCTGCAGTTACCTGAATAGGGCTTAGGCCCAATGGGCTTGAGCTGACTTGGGCTTTGGATGGGTTTTCCATATACACTAAGTTTTCCAAACTCACCCCCTTTCTCTTCCATTCTTGCAGGTGAGCCCTAGTTGGTGGACTTGGAGCTGGGCAGGATTCAGAATGGCCGCGAAGATTAAATTTCTAGTTTTAAATAAGTTTCAAGTAGCTTCCTTTTAAATTTCGTATTTATTTTTGATTATTTCTATTTTGGTTAAAGTTGTAATAAGGCCGCTCTATTATTTTTATTTTGGGTTTTTAAATTACTTAAATCGTTTTCGACTTGAGATTCACATCACTTAAATTGATTCCTTGAAATTGGTTAACTTTGGGTTTATCAAAAATTACTTATTTTAAACTGACACGACAACCAAACGTCTTCGAAACAAAACTTTTCAAAGTACAAAAAAGTCACGTTTTTCTAAACCCTTAACAATCGATAATGGATAGGACTCACACTAGTGAATCAGAACATTTCTCTTAAAACTTCATTAATGGTTTTTGCAAAACTCACCCAAACTTTAGTGAACTAGGTAACTTGGTTAGTGGTAGGTAATGTGGCGCACCGGATTCGACTGTAACGTCTAGGCCGGGTTTGTGGTGTTACATTTAGTGGTATCAGAGCCCGGTAGCAACAACTCGGCTGTGGATCGGGTCCAAAAAGGTTTTCAAAACTTTAAGCCCACAGAGGGTATTTTTGGAAAAATCTGACTTTTGAAAACAAATTTTCTGGTTAAAGGAGATAATTTTCAAAACTTGGTTTCTTTAAATCAAATGTTTGAAAAATGGATTTTAAAGAGGCCTAAATCTTCTGAGTTTGTCTGAAATCTGATAAGGTGGCACACTGAATCCCCGGCACCAAGTCTGTAATTATCATTCTGCTCTATATATACTGTACTGTACTAAAAATAATACTGTAGATAGTACTGAGCCTTAGATATAGTACTATAGATAATGTAGTATTAAGGCTACAAAACTGAGACTGTAGGGAAAACTAAGCCCTAGGAAACTGAGACAGTAGCTAAACTGCGATTGCGTGAGAACAACTCTGAAACTTTATCTGTTCATAAGATATTCTGGAATAAACAATTGAAACAGTAAACTAATGTCATAAAATTTGTAATCAGATAAATCGATATGAGTACGAGAGCTGCTCGAGGATGAAGAGGTAATGATTATTGGAAAACGAAGAGATTACTTGTCCAATGTAGTATCGGCTTTGGAGGCTGAGAAACTGATGCGTAAGGGATGCGAGGCATATTTGGCTTTTGTAAGCCAAGCTGAAACTGAGGATCTGACTGTGGAAATAGTCAGAACTGTTAGAGAATTTCGAGATACTTTCCCAGAAGAGCTTCCTGGATTACCTCCAAATCGAGAAGTTGATTTTGGAATCGATTTGTTGCCTGGAACAGCTCCAGTGTCCATCGCACCCTATAAGATGGCACCGAAGAAGTTAGTGGAACTGAAAGCTCAAAACCAAGAGTTGTTGGATAGAGGCTTCATTAGACCGAGTGTGTCTCTATGGGGAGCACTGGTCCTGTTTGTGAAGAAAAAGGATGGGATGATGCGTATGTGCATCGATTATCTCTAGTTGAACAAACTGACGATAAAGAACAAATACCCACTGCCTAGAATTGACGATCTATTTGACCAACTTAGAGGAGCTTCGGTATTTTCCAAGATTGACCTTCGATCTGGATACCATCAGCTAAGGGTAAAGGAAGTGGATATTCATAATACAGCATTTAGAACTCGATATGGTCATTACGAGTTTCTGGTTATGCCGTTTGGGTTGAGGAACGTACCTGCAGCTTTCATTGATCTGATGAATCAATATTCCAACCTTACTTGGACCGATTCGTGGTCGTTTTTATTGATGATATTCTGGTATATTCTGAAACTGAAGAGAAGCATGATGAGCATCTACGTATTGTGCTACAAATGCTGACAGAGAAGCAACTTTATGCAAAGTTTAGTAAGTGTGAATTCTGGTTGTGAGAAGTGACTTTTCTAGGTCATGTGGTTTCTACCGAAGGAATTAGAATGGATCCTCGGAAAATTGAGGTAGTTTTGGAATGGAATCCACTGAAGTCAGTATCGAAAATTTGGAGATTTTTGGGTCTGGCAGGCTGTTACAGAAGGTTTGTAGAGGGATTTTCTCTGATTGCTGCACCATTGACGAAGCTGTTCAGGAAAGGAGTAGCATTTGTCTGGACTGAAAAATAGCAGAAAGCTTTTGACTAGTTGAAAAAGGTATTGACTGAGGCACCAGTGTTGATTCAACCAGAGTCTGGGAAGGACTTCACTGTGTACAGTGATGCGTCGCATGTGGGGTTAGGATGCGTACTGATGCAAGAGGGTAAGGTGATCGCTTATGCTTTGCGACAGCTTAAGCCTCATGAAGCAAATTACCCTACGCACGATTTAGAGCTAGCAGCAGTGATCTTCGCGTTGAAAATCTGGAGACATTACTTATATGGAGAAAAGTGTATTATATACACAGACCATAAGAACCTAAAGTATCTGTTGACTCAGAAGGAGTTAAACCTTAGGCAACGAAGATGGATAGAGTTGCTAAAGGATTACGATTGTTCAATTGAGTACCACCAGGTAAGGCTAATGTGGTGGCTGATGCTTTGAGTTGAAGCGTTGTTGCTGATTTGAGAGTCCTGTTTGCACATTTGAGTCTTTTCGACGATGGAAGTCTATTGGCAGAATTGCAAGTGAGGCCTACTTGAACTGAACAGATTAAATAAAAATAGTTGAAGGATGATTCGTTAGTTTTTCGGTTTCGGCAAGTTAAGAATGGTGAGAATGAGGATTTTTGACTGAATACTGACGGAGTTTGGTGCTTTCGTGGAAAAGTTTGTATTCCAAAGGACCTTGAATTAAGGTGGACAATTTTAAAAGAGGCTCATAGTGTAAATAAAAATGTAACACACCTATCTCGTAACTGTCGCTGGAATAGGACGAGACGTTACCAGAAATTAGGAATCGGATCAGAACAGTAAAATTTTGAACCTTTTCTTAAATAAAAGATCATTTATTTATATAACTAATAGACACAAACAAAGATTGAATTTAAAACTTATAAAAGTAAACTTCCACAAGATGCCATATTCGCATGGCTTATATACAATAGTCAAAATATCATTCTACTTATAGTCTATCCTATACATGCCATAAGCTAAGTCCAAATCATATGATTACCACAAAAGTAGATAGTGTGACGAAGTGCTGATGATCCTCGAGCTAATAGTAAGAGTCAACGATCTACAAAAATAAACAGAGAAACATAACATTCAAAGTAAGCTTTCATAAGCTCAGTAAGTCTTAAGCAATTTAAACAGTTGAACTTAACTTAAAAAAAACAAACCAAATGTTCGAAATCACATAACACTTTTTGAGTACAATACTATTTGGCCGATTATGCACAAACACATATCATTTTACTCCGTTTATACTCAAACTCATATAAACATAGTATTTACAAGCTTCCGGATTAACTTTAATTCTTTCAAATTTCACTAGTGTATCATTTCTTACCCACACTTACTTTCAACATTCATAGTTAAATGGAATATCGAAAACTATTTTGTAACTTTGCATAATAACTGAATGCACACATATACAAATATACATATGAATTTACAACATCTTTTCATATGCTTCTCATTTCACATTCTTAATTCTCGTCAGATCAATCTCACATATATAATATATATATCACATACCTGAATAACTTAATGTGTAATACGAGTTCAATTTATCAACTTAGCATAGGATCTTGTAGTCATATACTTTATCAAATTCACTAGCACTTGGCCTGCGAGGTATAAAACTCGAACATAACACCAGCACGAAGCCTACGGGACTTTAAACCCGGATACAATCTCAGCACAATTTATTTTATATACTTTTTACTAACTTTGGCCTCATAAAATATCTAATAATACACACTTTTCACAATTGGTCATTCGGCCATATTATATACACATAAACATATGTACGTTTCACATTTGCCCATTCGGTCACACCACATACACAAGCACATATATAAGATAATGTTTTTATCATTACTTGCTAATACATCATATACTTTGCTTTCATTTAAATAGCCACTCAGCCATATTACATTTCTAAGTAACCATTCAGCCTCACTATACAAATAAGATAGCACACATTTTCATAAAGGCCATTCAGATAACTTGCACACATTTAATATTAGCCATTTTGGCCTCACCATATATACATATCTTGTACATCAATTTCATAATATCAAAATCGACTAGGTATACTAGTCATTCATGGCTTGTAGCCTCATTTTAATATGGATTCGGTACTTTTATTACCAATATTTAATCAAACATGTTCTTAATTACAATTATTTAACATTTTATTTTACATTCAGCAATGACATGTTCATCTCCAATAATTCAATACTTATAAACTTATAATTTCACAAATTTGAACATCAAAGATCCATCTAACACTCATATATCATTTCCTAACGTCACAATTCAAAATTCACATATGGTTTTAATCAATATCTTATAAGCAACTCAAACAGTTTTATCAATGTTTACAACATAATCACAAATTCACTACAAGCTGTCTTCCTGAGCAACAGTCATTAAATTATTTGTAACTGAAGATACAAAACTCCAAATCAAGTGCCGTTAATTTTCCTTAGAAATAGACTCAACAAGCTTTAATTACATAATTTTTTAAGCCTCTAACTCAACTCCAACAACTTATGGTGATTTTCTAAAATCATGTTATTGTTGTTGTCCCAAGCAGATCTATTACAATTTACTCTTAAATTTCCAAAAGTTCAAACACTTGAGAACTTACTAAGATCTCAATTTTTTTTCTTCAATTTCCTAATCACATTAATAGCTTCACTTAATTTGTAACATTAATCCACAATTCATCTCATAATTCATTCAGTAATTTCATCACATAATTTATTAAAATACCATTTCCTTATATTGATTTCAAATACATTCAAGAATTTAAAGCATAATTTCATAGCCAAATGTATTCACTATTCGACATTTACAAGAAAGTCATAGTATTTTATTCACGTCTTAACTCATGATGCTTTCGGTTATTCCGTCTTATCTCATGCTTTCAGCTATATCGACTACACGACTACCTTCGTTTTTTTCCTCGATTCGAGTTTATCCCCTTAAGCTCTTGATGCTCAATCAACAATTTTAACTACTCAATTTACAAACGATAATGTCATTACTTTACATAACAGAAATTAAATTTCATTACTTAAACCATCCACGGCAATCACCTTCTGAGCACCTTAATTTTCTTTAAGCTAAACCACCTCATAGCATACATATACACATTCGACTAATTATAAAACAAAATCAACACTCGTAACCGAATCATTAACTAAAATCACATTTGGTAATATGCTTAAATAATCTTCAATATTTAATAACATCTAAAACTAATTTGTTTGAGGTGCCATGAATTATTCAAATTGGCCGAATATCATTGAATTTCTAAAATCATGCTTATAACCACTTGGCCGAATTTCACATATCAAAGCCATTTATATATATTATTCAAAGTATTTAACAACACTTAAAAGTCCAAAACCGAATGCTCATCTTACCACCAACATGCATATTTAATTATCTCATGCCTCTCTTAATCAATTTTATTCATAATAGCATGAACTTAACAATCCATTACTCATACAAAACAAACATAACTGAAAATCCCTTCATGAACTAATCACTCACATGTAACATACTTTTCAAAAACAAGCTCTTAAACATATGAATTTTGGTATCAAATTGTCCATTGAACATTCGTTTACTATCTTCTATCCTCAACTCAAATTTCCTCACTTATTTTCACTAAGGCCGAATCTAAAATGCCTCATAAACTAAATTTATCAAGTGGGTTTCGGCTAGAAAAAGAAGAGAAACACAAATTCATCAACAATTTACAAAACCACATCAAATTACCTTCAAATTTGCCTCCAATTGACTGAACGGTCCCAAAACCATCCTTCACTCTTCTTCTTTTTATGAATTTTAGCTAGGTGAAGAAACAAAGATGAGTTCATGTTTTCTTCACCAAATTCTTATTTTATTTTTATCAATAAACTATATAATAATGACTATATCAATAACTACTTAAAAAAATCAATTCATTATTATACATATAAAATATGCTTATTTTGCTCACCAAAACCATCATGGCCGGCCACTAACATTAAAAGTGCCAAATTGACATGCAAACCCACTTATTTGCATCATTCAATAATTAATCACTTAAAATAAGCCACACATATATTCAAAGCTTCTCACATAAGTCCTTTTTATTTAGAAACACATTCAAATTGACAAAAATCAAAGCATTCAAATTTCACACATGCATGATCACATATTTTAGACATAAAATATTATATTCAATTATTTCTGCGACTCGGTTTAAGGGTCCCGAAACACTTCTCGACTAGGGTCAGAATAGGGCTGTCACAACTCTCCCCCCTTAGGGATTTTCGTCCTCGAAAATCTTAGTAGTGACTAGGTTAAGATAACGTCCTCTTATTGAATTGTGACAGCCCTAATTTGACCCTAGTCGAAAAATGGTTTCGGGACCACAAAACCGAGTCTTAAAAATAATTAACTGTTAAATTCTATGCCTATTATATGTGTAAATGCATTTGTGAAAGTCTCATGCTTTGATTTTTGTCATTTGTATGTGAAAATTTTAAATAGGACTTAAGTGAGACAATTGTGAAATGTGATAGGTAAATTTTAAGGTGGTCTATTTATGCATGTTGTTAAAAAGGTGGACTTGCATGTCTAATTAGCCATTTAGAGATAGTGGCCGGCCATGATAATGATTAACACATATTATATTCATTTTTTAAAATTTTTATTAACATTTAAATATAAAAAATGAATTAATGAATAAAGAAATAAGTGAAAATTTGGGTGAAGAAAACAAAGCTTCATCCTTGTTCTTCTTGGCCGAATTGAAAGGAAGAGAAGGGGGAAGACTTTCGGTCATTTGAACATAAGAAAGGTTAGTGAATGGTGCTAGATTTTTTGAAATTTAAGCTTGTTTTAGGTTAATCATCTTGTTTCTTACTTAACCCATGCCAAAAAATTTTGAATCTTGATGGATGGATTGCACATTCGGTTATGGTTGATGAGGAAATAATTTGATCATAGCCTTTAAGTTTTGATGAAGAATTTGTTGTTGCAAGAAGTTGAGCTTATTAATAGTATGTATTGTTAATGCTCATATGTGTAATAGCCGAACATGTAGTTGCTTAATGTCTTGAACAAATGTCGTTTAGGTGTTTTAAATTGATTAAATTAGATTATTGATCATCTAAGGGTTCGGTATTGTGCATTATTGTTAAGAGTTTGATTTTTGAATCATAAGATTTTGATGACTTGTGTTTATTGGCATTCGGCCAAGGTCTATAGGTGTTTGCTACTTCGATTTAAGTGCATAGGTGCTAAATACTTCGTATTTGAAATTTTGATGAATAAGTAGAAATTAAGTAAGATGATGTTGGGTAAATTCTTAGCTTAGTTGTGTTAAGTATTCGGTAATACTTATAATAATGGATATGAGAGTTTGAAAGACTAGAAGTTATTTTAAGTGAGTTATAATCTTAATATGAACAAGATAGAATCGGCTATAAATGCGATTGAGTGATTCGGTCATTGTTTGGCATAGGTGAAACTAATACGATAATTACTACATTGGTCATGAAATGGAAATTTAAATGGAAGCAGAATTTCTTTAGCTAGGGCCGAATGGGATTTATACGATATCATGGCATGCATTATATATATATGTGTGTGTGTGTGTGTATACGTGTTTGTGCATAACATGAGTAATCGACTAAATTATGATAATCACGCTTAGGTATATATATATGTATGTTAATGCCTTATGTATACACCTTGTGTCATTGAGACATTCGAATATATATATGTGTGTATATTAGATATATAGTTAAATTCATGTATAAGGTAGCATAAAGTTATATAAATCCTTGTTGTGCATGAGAATTAGGTAGAGAATAAATAAGCATAAAATTGAGTCATGGCACATTTTATAAAATATAAATATGTATTAAAGTTATATATATAATTGTTAAATGTGACTTACCAAGTACACAAATTTGAAAATGAAATGGTGATAGACTTAAGTGGAATTTTAATTCAAATGAATTGGTTTTGAAATGTATATGGATGCCATATGTCTGTGTTTGATTGATGAGTAAATTTGTTTAATTTAGCTCAAGAGCTTAGAGGATCAAAGTTGGATAGGAGAAAGGAGAAAGTAATCGAATAGCCGTTGAAATCGTTCGACAACATCCGAAGTAAGTCTTTGAGTAATGGAACTTAGCTTATGATTTGATAAAATTATGATATATATAAGTATAATAAATAAATCGTGATCTAATGGTTCTATTTGAATTACGTAGTGAAATAAATGATTTGTGCATATGACTTGTAGCTGAATAATTATAGAAATCATGTAGAATAGCGAAATGAAATCGTGCTAATTGTATGTGACTATTGAGCTGAAAGTGGAAGGGCTGATGTAACATCCTGATTTTCAGATTTATTCGCGATTATCAATATTTTGTAAAGATTTTAAAATTTTGTATTTGGATGTGAAATTAATATTTTGAGTAGGTAAATGGGCTTATAGAAGGCCCATGTGTTGGCCAAAACCCTATTGAATTTTTGAATTTTTGGACTTAGGAGTTAGGGGTTCTAGCTAGATGGCCCTTGTATAGAGATATGGGCAAATTGCATCACAAAAAGAGCCTTAGTAAAGTGGCAAGGGTGATGCCACTAGGCTCCTAAAAAGGTGGCGTGTGGAGCATTGGGGAAAGCATGGGATCGATTCCCTGTGTTGACAAATAGATGCATTTATTTTTGAGTGCTGGAGGGGTAAGTGTTGGAGTCCAGGTGGATTCTGCTAGAGGAGAGTTTGAATCAGTCTAAACACTTGGATTAAGGAGTGATAAGGGGAGAGATTTAAGGGATTGGGAGAGAGGCTAGGAGTTGGCCGAATTAGGGGAATTAGAAAGGGGATTTCGGTAGAGGGGTATTAGGTTAGTATTTCGGCACTTAGGGTATTGAGTGGTGCCGTTTTCTTCTGCTTAAACACCTTAGGGTTGTTCTTTTCTCTCTTTTTTCCTCTCTAGCCGAAACCACCATTCTCTCTATTCTTCTTTCTTCATTTTTCTTCTTCAAAACCGTTCATCAAACCTGCTGTTCATCAACACTTGTGCCGAAACCACAAAAGCTGAAACCTCGAAAAATACATTAGTTGTGCCGATTTCTTCCAAGCCAAATCCTTCGATATTTTTGTGCCTAATAAACGACAATCATCTTTTCTAAACCCTAGATACCTGTCGGCAATTCTACATCAAGGTTATAGCCCCACATTGTCATCTCCTTCATCACCCAAAAGCCAAAAAACCATAGATTTGAGGGCTTATAGCCGAAACTTCAAAACTCCGGGAGTCGAGTTCTACCATCGTTTGAAAGATAATTCTGCACCAGATTGCATGGAGATCAAAAAAGAGTAAGGGGTAAGTGTTCATCATCTCAGATCTGGTCCTATTTTACAAAGTTAGGAAAAGTCGAAGTCCCTAAAATCTAGGGAGGCTGTCGATTTGGGCATGTGGCTCTAAGGGTTTTTAACTAACATTTTCTGTCAATGATTAGTGTCTTCTTAAGTGTTGGATTGAAGGCGTGGGTTGTTGGAGCAATCAGATTCGGAGCTAGCTATCGATTTTGGCAAAAAGGTAAGGTTTCAAAGGCTTTTAGGGACATGGTTCGGTCATGGATAAGTAGGTTATAGGTTTAGTGATTATGGTTTGTAAATAAGAACTGTGCTAATCAATTGTAGGACATCGGAAGAGATCTCAGTAGCAGTCGTCGCGAAACAGGTGTGTGCCGAACACCCTTTCTTAGTTCAATTCGGCAAAAGCAGAAATGCCGAAATTCCAACATTTCATGGGCTTGTGAGTATGCGAATGCTCTCAAGACGTGGAGTAATTGTTAGATCTAGCACCGCAAGGTGGTAAGTAAGTTTGTGTGACGTCTTAACGTACTTCGGAAAAAGAGGGCCTCGATGGGCCAAAACTGGGCCCAATGGGCTTACGGACCAATATGGGTAAGAGATGGGCAAATTAGCCTGTTAGTTAGATGGTGGAACCAAACTGTATAAAACTGTTGAAAATTACTAAAGTAGCTTGTGTAGTTGCTAAGTTACGAAAATTACCTCTAAAGAGCAAAATTACCGATATACCCCTAGGGTTTAAATTGGCTAAACTACATGATTGATTAATACTGTATTTTATATGATATGTTTTTATTAATATTTGTTGCATGGGATTGGGGTATTGGTGGAGGAAGTATTGAAAGTGGTTCATCCACGTACTGGAGGCTTTGCCTCAACTTACTAATATTTGAGCAGCGTTGCTGCAACTGTGGAGTGTAGGGCTGGGTGGGTTGAGATATTCCCCACATGGAGTGTAGGGCTGGTATGGGTGCAGTGTAGCGGTTGGTGGGTTGAGTAGTCTCCCCAGATGGGTTTGCATGCATTACTACTATTGTTACCTATGTTACTGAACTGGGCCTATGGGCCACACTGTTGTGTAAAAAGGGGCTAAGGCCTTGCTACTGTATTCTGAAAAGGGCTTCAGTCCACTGTGTACTGTTATCTGAATAGGGCTTAGGCCCAATGGGCTCGAGCTGATTTGGGCTTTGGATGGGTTTCTGTATGCACTGAGTTTCCCAAACTCACCCCTTCCTCTTCCATCCTTGAAGGTGAGCCCTAGCTGGTGGACTTGGAGCTGGGAGGGATTCAGAGTGGCCATGAAGTTTGATTGCCGAATTTAATAAGTTTAGCATTTAATTTGGATTATTTTTATTATGCTTAAAGTTGTAATAAGGCTGCTCTTTTTAATTAATTTTATTTTGGGGATTATTAAACTGGTTAGCACTAGGGTTCGTTTTATAAAAACTACTTGTTTTTAAAAGATCACGATGACGCGTAGAGTTTCCGCAAAGTAAATGTTTCTCCCAAGAAAATAAATAGTTTAAGCAGACTTAAACTTGTTTTAATGTTCGTAGACACGTAACCTGCTTAAAGTGTGGCAATGGATGTGTGCATGTCTAGGATTGGATCCGGGAAGAGCTTGGTACTTAAGCGGCCCTATAAAACTCACCTCCTCTTTTCTGGCTTGCTACCTGGTGCACAGCTTCCATTCACTTTAACTTAAAACAAGAACAGATTTTTACTAAACTCTAAACAAAGAATTTAGATAAACACACATTTTTTGAAACATCTCCATGTGAAATACTAAATTCAGCCGTAACGTCTGGGCCGTTTGGGGTATTACAGTTGATAAGCATGTTGTGCTTGTGTTCTAGTAATATAATCGAAATGCTAATGTGTTATGATATATTTATGTGCATGATAATTGAGGATTATATCCGGGTTAAGTCCCGAAGGCTTTCGTGCTGGTTGTTATATCTGGGTTAAGTTCCGAAGGCATTCGTGCTGGTTGTTATATCCGGTTTAAGTCCCGAAGGTATTCATGCTAGTTGTTATATCCGGGTTAAGTCCCGAAGGCATTTGTGCTGGCTGTTATATCCGGGCTAAGTCCTGAAGTCATTCGTGCTAGTTGTTATATTCGGGCTAAGTCCTGAAGGCATTCGTGCTGGTTGTTATATCCGAGCCAAGTTCCGAAGGCACATTCCAATTAATGTGCTCACAACCCTAAGATGATCAGGTATGTATCGTATATACATTGGAAAATTCGATTCGGTATAAATTGTGATCATTCAATTGAATAGTGCTCTCCCAGCGATTACTTAGGGTTGTATAAAGTCTATAGTTTATTTGGGATACATGAATTTTGATTTAAGTGAAATTTAGTTAAGTTTGACTCTGAGCGTGTGAGTATATTGGTTGAAGTGTGAAGTAATATGATTATGGGATTTTGCGTATATGTATTTATTTAGCCTTATGAATGCTATGCTTTAGTTTTAAATGATTTCATTACTTAAAACTTACTAAGCATCGAAATGCTTACTCTTTCATTTAAATTCTTTGTTTTATAGATCCCGTTCGTTAGTTATCGGTCTTGGGATTCTCAAAGTCGAAGTAGTCCACACTATCTAAACCCATTCGGTACCCTTGTAGCTGAACTTTGATAATGGCATGTATATGATTGGCTTTTGATATTAAATAAGTCTCTTTTTGGTGATGTATATATGTATAGCCATGCGAAAATGGCTTGTTAAGTTACTATATGTGTTTCACTTGGTTAACATAAATGTTTGGTTGATATTCCATTTATGTTATAATTGTTTTAACGTGAATGGAACTTAAGAATGAATTAATGTATCCATTAACTTGAGATGACTCTTTTGAATATAGTCAAATGAAATTTTGTGCTTGTTTGGTAATACTCCTTAACCCAAATCGGCGATCAGACTCGGGTTTGGGGTGTTACATTTTATTGGTATCAGAGCTACGGTTTAGTCGATTCTAGGACTAAAGTAGCGTGTACGAGTCTAGCTATACATGTCATATAGTGTTAAACGATAGTGTGACGATTTCTGATAGTTAAAAATGTGTTTTCGTATAGTAATGGATCCCGATCCCAATCGAGTGGTAGCTGATGATGTTGAGAGTGTAGCGCATGCTCCCGTGCATGGGACAACGCTGATGGACTATCAACGTATCGCAGGCAATCAGAACGATGAGGTTAGATAGGCTTTTTATAGTGTGATGAATGATTGGTTCAACCAATACATTCGAACTAATGCGGCTGTTCCACAACCCCCACATCCGAATAATACGCCCCCTGCACCCACGATGCCTCCGGTAATTGATCATATGAGGTTGAATAAACCCTCGGTTGACAGAATTCGAAAGCACGAGGCTACTGAATTTTAAGCTACAGATAGTGATGATGCCGAACAAGCTGAATTTTGGTTGGACAACAGTATTCGGGTACTTGATGAACTATCTTGCACACCCGATGAATGCCTGAAATGTGCTATATCTTTGCTATGTGATTCTGCCTATTATTGGTGGAATACATTGGTTTCTGTTGTACCCAAAGAGTGGGAAACGTGGGAGTTCTTCCAAACTAAGTTTCGAAAAAAGTATATCTGTCAGAGGTTCATCAATCAGAAACGAAAAGAATTTCTTGAGCTTAAACAGGGTTCTATGTCGGTTACTGGTTATGAATGAAAGTTTGTCAGACTTAGTGGATATGCTCGAGAATGTGTATCGTCTGAGGCTATTATGTGTAAACATTTTGAAGATGGGCTGAATGAAGATATAAAAATGTTTGTTGACATTCTTAAAATACGAGAGTTCGTAGTACTTGTCGAGCGAGCTTACAAGGCCGAAGAACTTAGTAAAGAGAAAAGAAAAGCTGATGTCGGAGCTGGAGAATTTCGTAAAAGATCTTCAGGAAAGTCTTTTCAGCAATCATCGAAGAAATTTCGAGATGATTCAGGCCGATCAAAGAACACTTTGAGTTTTTCCAGACGAGATCGCGATCAACCCCCTGTGAGTACACGAGCCACTTCAGTTGCCAGTGTTGGAAATGATCGACAGGATAGGACCGAGTGCAAGTATTGCAAAAAATGGCATTCGGTGAGTTGTAGATTTCATGATCGTTCCTGTTATAGATGCGGATCAGCCGACCATTTTATCAAAGACTGCCCGAGATTATCCGAGCAAAATGTGAACCAAAGTGGGAAACTGAGTACTAATACAGCACGAGGTAGACCACCTAGGAATACGGGAAATGCTAGCGGCGGTCAGAGAGGGTCTAGAGATGCTACAACCAGATCCGAGACTCGTGCTCCTGGTAGAGCTTATGCTATACGCGCATGCGAGGATGCTTCTTCGCCTGATGTTATTACCGGTACTTTAACTCTCTTTGATACTGATGTGATTGCTTTGATTGATCCTGGTTTTACTCATTCATATGTACGTGAGACTTTAGCATCCAGTAAGACTTTACCTGTTGAGTCTACTGAGTTTTCGAGTGTCGAATCCCTTGGGTCGATATGTACTTGTTGACAATGTGTGTAAGAAATGCCCCCTAATAATCTGAGGTTTCTGTTTTTCAGCCGACTTGATGCTTTTACTGTTTGATGAATTTGATATTATTCTTGGTATGGATTGGTTGACCGTACATGATGCAGTTGTAAATTGCAAAAAGAATACCATTGAGTTGAGATGTGCAAATGATGAGATAATCCGAGTTGAGTCTACTGACTTGAACGGATTGCCAGCAATGATATCCTCGATGTTGGCTCAAAAATATGTGAAAAAGGGATGTGAAGCATATCTTGCGTACGTGCTTGATAGCAAAGAGTCAGAAAGGAGACTTGAATTGGTGCCAGTGGTTTGTGAGTATTCAGATGTTTTTCCTGAGGAGTTACCGGGATTACCACCTGTTCGAGAGGTAGAATTCGGCATCGAACTTGTACCTGGGACTACACCAATTTCGATAGCTCCGTACTGTATGGCACCAACGGAATTAAAAGAATTGAAAACTCAGTTGCAAGAATTGACGGATAGAGGTTTCGCTCAACTGAGTGTTTCACCTTGGGGTGCACCAGTATTGTTTGTGAAAAAGAAAGACGGAACCATGAGAATGTGCATCGACTATCGTCAATTGAATAAAGTGACAATAAAGAATAAATATCCTTTACCACGTATTGATGATTTGTTTGATCAGCTAAAGGGAGCTTCAATGTTTTCAAAGATAGATTTGAGATCGGGTTATTATCAGTTGCAAGTTTGAGACTTAGGTATACCTAAAACTGCTTTTAGAACGAGATACGGTCATTATGAGTTTTTAGTGATGCCGTTTGGGCTCACTAATGCCCCTGCAGTATTTATGGACTTGATGAATCGGATCTTCAGACCGTATTTGGACCGGTTTGTAGTTGTGTTTATCGATGACATTTTGGTCTATTCGCGAGATGAAACCGAACATGCTGAGCACCTGAGATTAGTGTTGCAGATTTTACGGGATAAGCAGTTATATGCTAAGTTCAGTAAATGTGAGTTCTGGTTGAGAGAAGTTAGCTTTTTGGGATATGTAGTATCCGCATCGGGTATTCGAGTGGATCCGAGCAAAATTTCAGCCATACTTGATTGGAAGCCCCCGAGAAATATTACTGAAGTTCGGAGCTTTTTGGGACTTACTGGTTACTACAGACGGTTTGTAAAAGGTTTCTCGATGATAGCCACACCAATGACGAAGCTACTTTAGAAAGATATTAAGTTCGAATGGTCAGAAAAGTGCCAGAAAAGTTTCGACCAACTGAAAACGCTTTTAACGGAAGCCCCAGTGTTAGTGCAGCCCGAATCCGATAAAGAGTTTGTTATTTACAGTGATGCGTCCTTACATGGGCTGGGTTGTGTATTGATGCAAGAGCGTCGAGTTGTAGCTTACGCATCAAGGCAATTGAAGCCACATGAGAAAAACTATCCGACACATGATCTCGAATTAGCTGCCATAGTATTTGCTTTGAAAGTATGGCGACATTACTTGTTCAGAGAGAGATGTCATGTATATTCGGATCATAAAAGCCTCAAATATTTAATGACTCAAAAAGATTTGAATCTGCGACAAAGACGTTGGCTTGAATTGTTGAAAGATTATGATCTTGTTATTGACTATCACCCTGGAAAGGCTAACGTGCTTGCCGATGCTTTGAGTCGCAAACCACTATTTGCTTTGCGGGCGATGAATAGTCACTTGTCAGTTTCATCCGATAATGTGTTGATAGCAGAATTAAAAGCCAAACTGTTATTGATTCATCAAATATGTGAAACTCAGAAAGTTGATGATGAATTGGTGGCTAAACGAGCTAAATGTGTTTCGAATATGGATTCAGAGTTTCAAATTGACGAAAACGATTGTTTGAGGTTTAAAAGTCGATTGTGTGTTCCAAGAAATTCAGAACTTATTTCTATGATTTTGAATGAAGCTCATAATAGTCGAATGTCGATCCATCCTGGTAGCACGAAAATGTACATCGATCTGAAATGTCAGTTTTGGTGGCCTCGTATGAAATGAGATATTTCTGACTTTGTTTCGAAGTGTTTGGTATGTCAATAAGTGAAAGCGGAACATCAAGTGCCTTCAGGATTACTTCAGCCGATCATGATACCCGAATGGAAATGGGATCGAATTACGATGGATTTTGTATCTAGGTTGCCATTGTCGTCAAGTAAGATAGATCTGATTTGGGTTGTTGTTGATAGACAAACAAAGTCGGCTCATTTTATTTCCGTACGTACGAATTATTCACTTGACAAGCTAGCCGAGTTGTATGTTTCTCAGATTTTAAGATTACACGGGGTACCTATTTCTATTGTGTCGAATAGAGATCCGAGATTCACGTCGTAATTCTAGAAGAAGTTACAAGAAGCATTGGGTGCCAAGTTACATTTTAACACCGCTTTTCATCCCCAGACTAATGGTCAATCCGAGCGGATGATTCAGATACTCGAGGGTATGTTGAGATGTTGCATCCTTGAGTTTAGTGGTTCATGGGAAATATATTTGCCTTTAATTGAATTCGCTTACAACAATAGTTTTAAATCAAGCATTAAGATGGCACCTTACGAGGCTTTGTACGGTCGTAAATGCCGTACACCATTGTTTTGGGCCGAGCTTAGTGAAGTTAAAATTTTCGGGGTTGATTTGATCATAGATGCTGAGCAGAAAGTAAAAGTAATCTGTGAAAGTCTGAAAGCAGCTTCAGATCATCAGAAGTCATATGCGGATTTAAAACGAAAAGACATTGAATATCAGGTCGGAGACAAAGTGTTTCTTAAAGTTTCACCTTGGAAAAAGGTGCTCAGATTTAGTCGTAAAGGCAAATTGAGTCCGAGGTTCATCGGGCCGTATGAAATATCCGAACGAATCGGGCCAGTCGCATATAGATTGATTTTGTCCCCTGAACTTGAAAAGATTCACAACATTTTTCATGTCTCGATGCTTCGACGTTATAGATCCGATCCATCGCACATAATTAATCCATCAGAGGTTGAAATTCAATCTGATTTGAGTTATGAAGAAGAACCGATTCGTATCCTAGCTCGCGAGGTGAAAGAGTTGTGAAACAAAAAGGTTCTAATAGTAAAGGTATTATGGCTAAAGCACGGGATCGAAGAAGCTACTTGGGAACCCAAGAACTTTATGAAAGAACGATATCCTAACTTATTCACTGGTAAGATTTTCGGGGTCCACAAAACCGAGTCTTAAAAATAATCAACTGTTAAATTCTATGCCTATTATATGTGTAAATGCATTTGTGAAAGTCTCATGCTTTGATTTTTGTCATTTGTATGTGAAAATTTTAAATAGGACTTAAGTGAGACAATTGTGAAATGTGATAGGTAAATTTTAAGGTGGTCTATTTATGCATGTTGTTAAAAAGGTGGACTTGCATGTCTAATTAGCCATTTAGAGATAGTGGCCGGCCATGATAATGATTAACACATATTATATGCATTTTTTAAAATTGTTTATTAATATTTTAATATACAAAATGAATTAATGAATAAAGAAATAAGTGAAAATTTGGGTGAAGAAAACAAAGCTTCATCCTTATTCTTCTTGACCGAATTGAAAGGAAGAGAAGGGGGAAGACTTTCGATCATTTGAACATAAGAAAGGTTAGTGAATGGTGTTAGATTTTTGAAATTTAAGCTTGTTTTAGGTTAATCATCTTGTTTCTTACTTAGCTCATGCCAAAAAATTTTGAATCTTGATGGATGGATTGCGCATTCGGTTATGGTTTATGAAGAAATAAATTGATCATAGCCTTTAAGTTTTGATGAAGAATTTGTTGTTGCAAGAAGTTGAGCTTATTAATAGTATGAATTGTTAATGCTCATATGTGTAATAGCTGAACATGTAGTTGCTTAATGTCTTGAACAAATGTCGTTTAGGTGTTTCAAATTGATTAAATTAGATGATTGATCATCTAAGGGTTCGACATTGTGCATTATTGTTAAGAGTTTGATTTTTGAATCATAAGATTTTGATGACTTGTGTTTAATGGCATTCGGCCAAGGTCTATAGGTGTTTGCAAATTCGATTTAAGTGCATAGGTGCTAAATACTTCGTATTTGAAATTTTGATGAATAAGTAGAAATTAAGTAAGATGATGTTGGGTAAATTCTTAGCTTAGTTGTGTTAAGTATTCGGCAATACTTATAATAATGGATATGAGAGTGTGAAAGACTAGAAGTTATTTTAAGTGAGTTATGATCTTAATATGAACACGATAGAATCAGCTATAAATGCGATTGAGTGATTCAGCCATTGTTTGGCATAGGTCAAACTAATATGATAATTGCTACATTGGTCATGAAATTGAAATTTAAATGGAAGCAAAAATTGTTTAGCTAGGGCCGAATAAGATTTATACGACATCATGGCATGCATTATATATATATGTGTGTGTGTATACGTGTTTGTGCATAACATGAGTAATCGACTAAATTATGATAATCACACTTAGGTATATATATATGTATGTTAATGCCTTATGTATACACCTTGTGTCATTGAGACATTCGAATATATATATGTGTGTGTATATTAGATATATAGTTAAATTCATGTATAAGGTAGCATAAAGTTATATAAATCCTTGTTGTGCATGAGAATTAGGTAGAGAATAAATAAGCATAAAATTGAGTCATGGCACATTTTATAAAATATAAATATGTATTAAAGTTATATATATATAATTGTTAAATGTGACTTACCAAGTACACAAATTTGAAAACGAAATGGTGATAGACTTAAGTGGACAATTGATTCAAATGAATTGGTTTTGAAATGTATATGGATGCCATATGTCTATGTTTGATTGAGGAGTAAATTTGTTTGATTTAGCTCAAGAGCTTAGAGGATCAAAGTTGGATAGGGGAAAGGAGAAAGTAATCGAATAGCCGTTGAAATCGTTCGACAACATCCAAAGTAAGTCTTTGAGTAATGGAACTTAGCTTATGATTTGATAAAATTATGATATATATAAGTATAATAAATAAATCGTGATCTAATGGTTCTATTTGAATTACGTAGTGAAATAAATGATTTGTGCATATGACTTGTAGCCGAATAATTATAGAAATCATGTAGAATAGGGAAATGAAATCGTGTTAATTGTATGTGACTATTGAGCCGAAAGTGGAAGGGTTGATAAGCATGTTGTGCTTGTGCTCTAGTAATGTAATCGAAATGCTAATGTGTTATGATATATTTATGTGCATGATAATTGAGGATTATATCCGGGTTAAGTCCCGAAGGCTTTCGTGCTGGTTGTTATATCCAGGTTAAGTCCCGAAGGAATTCGTGCTGGTTGTTATATCCGGGTTAAGTCCCGAAGGCATTCGTGCTGGTTGTTATATCTGGGTTAAGTCCCGAAGGCATTCGTGCTGGTTGTTATATCTGGGCTAAGTCCTGAAGGCGTTCGTGCTGGTTGTTATATCCGGGTCAAGTTCCGAAGGCGCATTCCAATTAATGTGCTCACAACCCTAAGATGATCAGGTATGTATCGTATATACATTTGAAAATTTGATTCAGTATAAATTGTGATCATTCAATTGAATAGTGCTCTCCCAGCCATTACTTAGGGTTGTATGAAGTCTATAGTTTATTTGGGATACATGAATTTTGATTTAAGTGAAATTTAGTTAAGTTTGACTCTGGGCGTGTGAGTATATTAGTTGAAGTGTGAAGTAATATGATTATGGGATTTTGCGTATATTTATTTATTTAGCCTTATGAATGCTATGTTTTAGTTTTAAATGATTTCATTACTTAAAACTTACTAAGCATCGAAATGCTTACTCTGTCGTTTAAATTCTTTGTTTTATAGATCTCGTTCGTTAGCTATCGGTCTTGGGATTCTCAAAGTCGAAGTCGTCCACACTATCTAAACCCATTCGGTACCCTTGTAGCTGAACTTTGATAATGGCATGTATAGGATTTGCTTTTAATGTTAAATAAGTATCTTTTTGGTGATGTATATATGTATAGCCATGTGAAAATGGCTTGTTAAGTTACTATATGTGTTTCATTTGGTTAACATAAATGTTTGGTTGATATTCCATTTATGTTATAAATGTTTTAACGTGAATTGAACTTAAGAATGAATTAATGTATCCATTAACTTGAGATGACTCTTTTGAATATAGTCAAATGAAATTTTGTGCTTGTTTGGTAATACTCCTTAACCCAAATCGGCGATCAAACTCGGGTTTGGGGTGTTACATGAATTATGTCTATATAAACATTAGCTCATCAATAACAATTGTAATTCATTACTGCTTTCACATCGATCTATAAAATCACTTTCTTATCTTAAAACAAATACATAAACATTTCTACAAGTATACACATACCTCTCATTTTCTTGATTTCGTAAGCAACAATCACTTAATTGAATTTATACTTGCATTTCAAACACATATAAATCACATATTAACATGTATAATACATAACATCAACTCACGTATTCATAACCCACATTTTCATTCATGTATAAGTTGTAACCTAGCCGAAAGTATACATTTTCTCAAACATCCCAATGAATATCCTTTATAACTTTATCACATCTCAATATTCAACTTAACTTATTTCCAAAAGAAAAGTCAACTTCAACGTACCTGAACATTTAGTTCATTTAGCACATTCAATCATAGTTAATGTTACCCGTATACAGTCGAATAGGCATAAATCCTAATATAATACACTGGCATGAGATTTATTCTAGCGCATAACTCGTATATCCAAAATTATCAGCATTCATCAAAAATTCTTACAGACTTTCGAATGTCGAAACTTAATCAAAATAATTTCTTTAACAAGATTAACAAAATAGTGTCCATTCAGCAATAGCACATATAACTTCATATACCGAGAATCTCATAGACTAAATCCATAACACATTTTCAACTAAGTACTTAAGTGTACATATAACATAATCCATTCCTTAACAACATATCCACCACTTTTTTTTTCACGTATCCATTTATATCAAAATTACAGCCGAAACAATAATCAATTGTCAATTTATATCTATTAATCCCCAATTCAAACTCAAATACCGAATATCAGTATCTAATTAAAATTCAACATCTAATTTCTATTCTACTTCCTAACATTTGTCAATTTAAAGAGCGTCGTACTTTTCTGAGTATGTCGTTTACTTAAAGCCATAGTCCAACCATGGTCTTACATGTTATCACATATCGAGCCGATGCCATGTCCTAGACATGGTCTTACACAACATCTCAAATCAATGCCTTCGTCCCAGACGACGTCTTACATGAATCTCATTTCACACACTTAGTGCCCACTGACCGATCTCGCACACATAGTGCTCGGTTGAAAAACTCGCACACACAGTGCCTCAATTACCGATCTTGCACACATAGTGATCGGTTAAAGGAATTTGTACACACAGGGCCTCAATTACTGATCTCGCACACATAGTGCTCGGTTAAAGGAATTTGCACACACAGTGCCTCTAATCATTCGCACACATAATGCCCATATTCATTCGTTATTACACATTGAAATGACTTAACCAAGTCTATAAAACATCATATATGTACACTTTAAACGTATTCTTTCATTTAAATTTGAATTCATATAGTAATGAACACTTAAACCTTGCTCGAATCACTGGCATTAAGCCTGCTAGGCACGAGGACCCGAATACACATCACCGGCATGAAGCCTGCTAGGCACGAAGGCCCGAATACACATCATCGGCATGAAGCCTGCTAGGCACGAAGGCCCGAATACACATCACCAGCACGAAGCTTGCTAGGCACGAAGGCCCGAATACACATCACTGAGTTTCATGCATATTTATTCACATTTTAATACATTTCATATAGCATATCATATTTGTAATTCACTTAATTCGTTTCAATATATACATATCATATACACCTTGACATTATATCATAGTTATCATTTACATGTAGGCTCATTCCAAATACATTATTTTCTCTTCAAAATTCTCATTCACATATTTAAAACATAACATCGTATATAACATTAACAAAGCATAAACTACACAGCAATTCCATCTCTAATAGATGACATATATATGTATAAATTTCACCCATTTACATAAAATCCTGAACCAAAATATAATTTCTCATGCATACAATATACATCACTATTATCCTAATATACTTTTCCATATTTATTTCATAACACATTCAGCAAAATTACTTTGCATTTCAATACTTCAATTGTATATCCTACTTCTATTCACACCTTTCTCAATTTTGACACATCATAAGCATGTTTCAATCCTCTCAATACCATCTGCTATAGCTTGGTCGTGATCGGAATTCATTATATTATGAAAAACACATTTTAACTGTTAGAAATCATCACACTATCATTTTATCACTATATGGCATGTATAGCTAGACTCACACATGCTACGTTAGTCCTAAAATCGACTAAACCGTAGCTCTGATACCAATAAAAATGTAACACTCCTATCCCGTAACCGTCGCCGGAATAGGATGAAACGTTACCAGAAATTAGGAATTGGATCAGAACAGTAAAATTTCGAACCTTTTCTTAAATAAAAGATCATTTATTTATTTAACTAATAGACACAAACAAAGATCGAATTTAAAACTTATAAAAGTAAACTTCCATAAGATGCCATATTCGTATGGCTTATATACAATAGTCAAAATATCATTCTACTTATAGTCTATCCTATACATGCCATAAGCTAAGTCCAAATCACATGATTACCACAATAGTAGATAGTGTGACGAAGTGCTGATGATCCTCGAGCTAATAGTAAGAGTCAACGATCTACAAAAATAAACAGAGAAACATAACATTCAAAGTAAGCTTTCATAAGCTTAGTAAGTCTTAAGCAATTTAAACAGTTGAACTTAACTTAAAAAAAAACAAACCAAATGTTCGAAATCACATAATACTTTCTGAGTACAATACTATTTGGCTGATTATGCACAAACACATATCATTTTACTCCGTTTATACTCAAACTCATATAAACATAGTATTTACAAGCTTTCGGACTAACTTTAATTCTTTCAAATTCCACTAGTGTATCATTTCTTACCCACACTTACTTTCAACATTCATAGTTAAATGGCATATCGAAAACTATCTTGTAACTTTGCATAATAACTGAATGCACATATATACAAATATACATATGAATTTACAACATCTTTTCATATGCTTCTCATTACACATTCTTAATTCCCGTCAGATCAATCTCACATATATAATATAAATATCACATACCTGAATCACTTAATGTGTAATACAAGTTCAATTTATCATCTTAGCATAGGATCTCGTAGTCATATACTTTATCAAATTCACTAGCACTTGGCCGGCGAGGTATAAAACTCAAACATAACAACAGCACAAAGCCTACGGGACTTTAAACCCGGATACAATCTCAGCACAATTTATTTTATATACTTTTTACTAACTTTGGCCTCATCAAATATCTAATAATACACACTTTTCAGAATTGGTCATTCGGCCACATTATATACACATAAACATATGTACATTTCACACTTGCCCATTCGGTCACACCACATACACAAGCACATATATAATATAATGCTTTTATCATTACTTGATAATACATCATATACTTTGCTTTCATTTAAATAACCACTTAGCCATATTACATTTCTAAGTAACCATTCGGCCTCACTATACAAATAAGATAGCACACATTTTCATAAAGGCCATTCAGATAACTTGCACACATTTAATATTAGCCATTTCGGCCTCACCATATATACATATTTTGTACATCAATTTCATAATATCAAAATCAACTAGGTATACTAGTCATTCATGGCTTATAGCCTCATTTTAATATGGATTCGGTACTTTGATTACCAATATTTAATCAAACATGTTCTTAATTACAATTTTTTATCATTTTATTTTACATTCGGCAATGACATGTTCATCTCCAATAATTCAATACTTATAAACATATAATTTCACAAATTTTAACATCAAAGATCCATCTAACACTCATATATCATTTCCTAACGTCACAATTCAAAATTCACATATGGTTTTAATCAATATATTATAAGCAATTCAAACAGTTTTATCAATGTTTACAACATAATCACAAATTCACTACAAGCTATCTTCCTGAGCAACAATCATTAAATTATTTGTAACTGGAGCTACGAAACTCCAAATCAAGTGCCGTTAATTTTCCCTAGAAATAGACTCATCAAGCTTTAATTACATAATTTATTAAGCCTCTAACTCAACTCCAACAATTTATGGTGATTTTCTAAAATCACGTTACTGCTGCTGTCCCAAGCAGATCTATTACAATTTACTCTTAAATTTCCAAAAGTTCAAACACTTAAGATCTTACTAAGATCTCAATTTCCCTTCTTCAATTTCCTAATCACATTAATAGCTTCACTTACTTTGTAACATTAATCCACAATTCATCTCATAATTCATTCGGTAATTTCATCACATTATTTATTAAAATACCATTTCCTTATATTGATTTCAAATACATTCAAGAATTTAAAGCATAATTTCATAGCCAAATGTATTCACTATTCGACATTTACAAGAAATTCATAGTATTTTATTCACGTCTTAACTCATGATGCTTTCGGTTATTCCATCTTATCTCATGTATTCAAAATACCATTCACACATATTAGTTCATAAGACATTTGGCTATCACACATAGTCCTCACTAAATTCATATTCATTCTATTTAGCATTACTTAACCGAAACACAGAGATCATATATCATTCTCTAAAACTCTTTTAGCATATACCTCATTTCCATGCACAATTCAATCGAGTAAGCTAGTCATTTTCGGCTCATATTATGAACATTATTAATCATTCGAAAATATATATATTTATATATCACATATACTAAAACTTTATTCTAGATTCACTTAATCTTTAAACACATAAATTCAACTTAATCGTTTAAGAGCTTACCTCAAAAGTTATCGTACGGCTATATCGACTACACGACTACCTTCGTTTTTTCCTCGATCCTAGTTTATCCCCTTAAGCTCTTGATGCTAAATCAACAATTTTAACTACTCAATTTACAAACGGCAATGTCATTACTTTACATAACAGAAATTAAATTTCATTACTTAAACTATCCACGGCAATCACCTTCCGAGCACCTTAATTTTCTTTAAGCTAAACCACCTCATAGCATACATATACACATTCGGCTAATTATAAAACAAAATCAGCACTCATAATCGAATCATTAACTAAAATCACATTTGGTAATATGCTTAAATAATCTTCAATATTTAATAACATCTAAAACTAATTTGCTTGAGGTGCCATGAATTATTCAAATTGGCCGAATATCAGAATTTCTAAAATCATGCTTATAACCACTTGGCCGAATTTCACATATCAAAGCCATTTATATATATTATTCAAAGTATTTAACAACACTTAAAAGTCCAAAACCGAATGCTCATCTTACCACTAACATGCATATGTAATTATCTCAAGCCTCTCTTAATCAATTTTATTCATAATAGCATGAACTCAACAATCCATTACTCATACAAAACAAACATAACCGAAAATCCCTTCATGAACTAATCACTCACATGTAACATACTTTTCAAACACAAACTCATAAACATATGAATTTTGGTATCAAATTGTCCATTGAACATTCGCTTACTATCTTCTATCCTCAACTCAAATTTCCTCACTTATTTTCACTAAGGCCGAATTTAAAATGCCTCATAAACTAAATTTATCAAGTGGGTTTTGGCTAGAAAAAGAAGAGAAACACAAATTCATCAACAATTTACAAAACCACATCAAATTAGCTTCAAATTTGCCTCCAATTGACCGAACGGTCCCAAAACCATCCTTCACTCTTATTCTTTTTATGAATTTCAGCTAGGTGAAGAAACAAAGATGAGTTCTTGTTTTCTTCACCAAATTCTTATTTTATTTTTATCAATAAACTATATAATAATGACTATATCAATAAACTACTTGAAAAAAATATCAATTCATTATTATACGTATAAAATATGCTTATTTTGCTCACCAAAACCATCATGGCCGGGTAACATTAAAAGTGGCAAATTGACATGCAAACCCACTTATTTGCATCATTCAATAATTAATCACTTAAAATAAGCCACACATATATTCAAAGCTTTTCACATAAGTCCTTTTTATTTAGAAACACATTCAAATTGAGAAAAATCAAAGCATTCAAATTTCACACATGCATGATCACATATTTTAGACATAAAATATTATATTCAATTATTTCTGCAACTCAGTTTAGCGGTCCCGAAACACTTCTCGATTAAGGTCAGAATAGGGCTATCAGAACTATGTAACACCCCTCGCCCATATCCGACGCCGGGACAGGGTTCGAGGTGTTACCTAACTTGAACTCAATCAACTATATAAAATCGAGCCATAAAATTTTGATCAATTTAAAACTTTTCGTTTCACAAAAATTTTGTCCCTTAAACGGGCTCACGAGACCCAAAACATACATTAGAGACGGTTCGGGACTAAACCAGGTACTTAAGAAAAACTTGGAAAATTCATGCTTTAAGGCTCCACACGCCCATGTGAATAAAGACGTATGGTCACACACGCCCGCGTGGCTTGAGACACGTCCGTGCCTTTAGCCCATGTACAACACTGGCTTTAAAACACGGCCATGACACATGCCCGTATGCCTACCCGTGTGGACAAATACAAGGCTATTTTCCAAGCCATTTTGTCACACTCACAACACATGCATGCATACTAATACAATAACATACAACATGGCAAAATTAGGTATCTAAACATTCCTAACATGTCATGATTATGGCAATTTCACATGCAATAGATATAATAGATTTTACTCACATCTTTACCACATTCATGCTATAATCATTATAAACTCATCACGTAATACCATAGCACATACATGCATAATTAAAATGGATTTACAGCCCCATAATCAAAATAGGCCAACACATATGGTTAAAGTCATATCACATACTCTAATATTTAAACTCCTATACATGCCATAGACTCAAAGTACTTGGAATCACTACACCAATAGCGTTAGCTTGACAGTGTGATAATATCTCCGACGAACTCCAACCCGAGCAAACCTAACAACCCTAAAGAGCATGGGAAAGGAAGGGAGAGTAAACTTTATGCTTAGTAAGTTCATATGAAAACAATAAGCAACTCATTAACAAGTTTTATCAATGTTTACAACATAATCACAAATTCACTACAAGTTGTCTTCCTGAGAAATAGTCACTAAATTATTTATAAATAGAGCTACGAAACTCCAAATCAATTGTTGTTACTTTTCCCTGAAAATAGACTCATATATCTTATATCCATAAAATTTTAAGAATTTTTGGTTTGACCAATCAATACCAGATTTTTCTTAAAGTTTCCCCTATTTCACCGTTTGACTAATCTGACCACTCTTCACTACGAATGAAATTTCTCATTGTACAGAATTCAAAATAAGTTCTCGATGATTTAATTTGAAACTAGACTCATTAAGGAGTCTAAAAATATAAATTTTATCTTATAAACATTTTTTTACAAATTATAATGATTTTCTAAAAACAGAATAGGGGACCCCGAAGTCATTTGACTCTATCCCACGCCACTTCAAATATCTCATTATCAGCAATTCTTTTGCTTACACGATTTCTTTTATAAGAAACTAGACTCATTAAGCTTTAATTACATAATTTATTCAGCTTCTAAATCAACTCCTAAAATTTATGGTGATTTTCCAAAATCACATTACTGCTGCTGCCCCAAGCAGATTTATTACAAATTTACTCTTTCACACATTCTTTGCATTCACATTATTTAAACATGTATATCACCAATCAATTTCATCATATATCTATAATTTCACTTAAGCATAATCTCAATACAATACATCATGCTCAATGATTCACACACAACCGTTCAAATTAGCAATTATAAGATGGTTCTGCATATAGCCCACGCTTATCGATAATTTACGATGGTTTTACCCTTACTCACATATATGGCATAGGCATTTTCACCTATGCTTCTCATTTCACATTCATGATTCAATTCCAATCGATCTAACATGCATACGTATATATCACATACCTAGCCAACTTAATGTATTGAACGAATTCAATTGCCGATTTAACACAAGGTCTCATAGTCTTAGACTTTTATCAAATCACCGGCATTTAGCCTGCTAGGTTTTAAACCCGAATTCATCACCGGCACGAAGCCTGCTAGACTTTAAGTCTAAACTCATTCATCGGCATTTCGCCTGCTAGGCTGGAAGCCCGATATCATTTCACCGGCATTATAGCCTGCTAGGCCCGAAGCCCGATAATATTATTCACCAGCTTAAAGCTTGCTAGGCTCAAAGCCCGAATATCACCATTATAAAGTCGTCTCATAAACAATTAATATAATATAGCATGTATACCTGTTCACTTTGCTCTATTTAATCATTCAATCACAATTTATAATTTCCCTTTGAATCATTCGATATTTTGCACACGAAGTGTCATTCTCAATATCTCGCACACGAAGTGCCATTCTCAATATTTCGTACACTAAGTGCCATTCTCAATATTTTGTACACTGAGTACCATATTTGATTGCCCCGCACACTAAGTGCCACATTTTTTTGATATGTCGTCAGACAGTAAAATATTCACGTATATACAATTTATACGATATTAAAGCATTAGAAACATAAATTTAACAATGCTTATTGCATACGAACTTACCTCGTTTGCGGTAACGATAAATTAGATCGACGAATCCGATACTTCATTTTTCCCTCGATATAGACTCGTACGAGGCTTAACTTGATCTAATCAATCAAATTCAACTATTACAATTCATATTCTATTCATTTTAACTCAATTTCATATTTTGGTAAAATTACTATTTTACCCCTAAAGTTTTACTTTTATTCAATTTAGTCACTGAGCTCAAAAAAATGCAAATTAACTATTTTTAACCATAATTAAGCTTAACCGAATATTAATGGTATTAAAGTAGCCCATAAATTACTTTATGGAAAAATTACTTTTTGCCCCTGATATTTCAACTTCTTTACAATTTAGTCCCTAAGCTCGAAAAATTAATTTCATTCAATTTTGGCCAAATTCATGCCTAGACAAATTTACTACTACTTCATAACAGCCCATATTTTCATTTATTCACACTTTCAACCACATAATTTCAATAATTCATAACTTAATCCAAAATTGACATTTTTACCAAAATTCACTTTACAAAACATGTATACCCAACAACAATAATTTATTTTCCATCATCAACTATCAAAATACTCATGCACTCAACAATGGCAACATTCAAATACTTTAACATTTTTGAAATCAGAGATACGGGCTAGCTAGAATACGAAGCAACGATCTCAAAAACATAAAAATTATCAAAGACCGAACACAAAACATACCTAAATCACTTCATGCAAATGCCGAAAATAATGAAGCTTCAATGGCTTTCTTTTCTCCTCCACATTCAGCCAAGAGATACAATTTGCATGGCCATTTTATGTTTTATTTTTATTTAATACATTTTAATATTCCATTTACCTTTTTGTCCTTTATAATAATACATAATTTCATATATGCCAAACCACTAATCTCCACTATCATAAAGTAATGGTTTAATTGATAAATAGGGACTTATACTTTAGTAAAACATGGAAAATAAACACTTAAACAATTAGAATGCAACTTTTACATTTTATGCAATTTAGTCCTTTTTACTTAATTAAGTATCGAAACGATAAAATTTTTCAACGAAACTTTAATACCATCTTTTTGACACTCCGTAAATATTTATAAAAATATTTACGACTCGGTTTATAGAAATGAGGTCCCGATACCTCATTTCCTAAACCCACTTGACCTTAGGGTCATACCACTTGAACTTAATAAATCACTTATAAAACAAATATCACAATATCAAAAACATTTTTAAAATCATAATTAACTCGTAAATATTAAATATAATATTTACAAACCTACTCGTCAGATTTGGTGGCCCCGAAACCACTGTTTCGATTAACCCTAAAAATAGGTTGTTACAACTCTTCCCCTCTTAGGGATTTTTGTCCCCGAAAATCTTACCAAAGAATAAATTAGTGATTTTCTTTCGCCAACCTCAACAATTTTTCACCTAGCCTCAGATTTCTCAACTTTTCAATCTCATGAGCTAGGATTATGATCTGCTCTTTGCTATACATCATAACAAGCTGAGTTTCTACTTCTGTAAGAGATACTATAGACAAAGGATCTTATTTGTATCATCACATCACATATATAAGAAACACATTACGGTTCTTCTCAAGTTCTGATAATAATCTCATTCAGTCCAATGGATTGCGAACTCAACTTCTCTTTATAGCTAAATCGAGAAATTCTATTCCCACTATAATACTTTCACAAATACTCAATTTTCTAATTGAAAATTCAATGTTTTTACGCATCAAGCCCACATATATTTTCTGCCAATCTGAAATTCTTTTAGACGGCCAGGAATTAATTTCATTCCTCCTTTCCAATCACATCGACCCCGAAATTCTTTTATCAAAATTCGATTCGATATAACGAAGTTCAATAATTGCAACCATACTGCACTCATACAATGCTATCTTAGTATTCATTTCATAACCATTATTATTATATAGAAACTTAACCAACAATAAATGTCTTTCTCGGTTGCTTTCAAGTTCTAGAACACAGTGTGACAAAGTAACTTCATACCCAAAGCTCACAGTAGTTTATTTTAGTAACACGATATAATCCTCGTGTCTCTATTTGAACAATGAAAACTGGCACTCTTTTAGTACTCCCCGTACGGACAGATAATTACCACTGTGCTAAATGTCACAATTGTTGTAAAATCTCTGGATTTCTCAATACAAGAACTCTATCTCGACACAACGAATGATTGTCGGTTCTAATCTGAAATTCTAAATCAGAATCAATTTACGTTGTACCCTTTTTAACTTGTAATTCACTGACAGACCTCTTTGCCTCACAAATTTGCTGATTAAACATCAATTTAGTTTCTAGCTCAGCCAATAACTACTCATCATTTGATAAGGTTAATCACATGATTGTCTGTCATAAAACACATAAAGATTCTCGCTCAGAACCCCAAAGTCTATAATCATTTGCCCAGATTGATAATCAATCACTGACTCATAGTCTTTCAACAGTTCAAACCATCTTTAATTCTTGTGTCGAATAACTCTTTACTTGAGAACTGACGCTTCAATTAACAATTTCTTCATCTGTTTACCACTTTATTGATAAATATCACATCATTCAGACATCCCAATCGTGATCTATAAGAACATTTCTCAATAAAATCGTTCTGATGGATATAATTCTGTATCATATCTTCTAGAATATGAATCCTGCATTCAGAATATTCATCTATTTATCCGTGAACATTCAAACTTTATTTCCACCCTGTGGATAGATTCATATACAAGTAACTCGATTAATCCTTCAAGCAATTAATCTAATCAAACTAGACAACTGAATCGATCTCGGCTGTCAAGTAATAACTTTTCAATTATTAATCAACAAAGCTTTGAGCCATACTGAAGCCACAACCATCAGATAAATTAAAATCATAAAGCCATAATAAGGCCGACATCTCAACCGTATAGATATATAATGTCCCAGTTATCAATAATGCATTTTGAACACAAGAGAAATTGAAACATAATTACATTCATTCAAAAGATATTTTCACAGATAACCATATAGAATCATAAAAAAGCAGAGATATTGTAATCTCAAATATATCACTATACTAATCTTTATAAGAAAGCGCCCATATCAGATGACAGATATCTAAGTGATGTCTCAGAGGAAATCCAGAAGTAAAACATCACTCATATGCACCAGAATTTAATGGTAACAGAAACAATATAATCTTCATGTATACTAAGTAGATCAAAAACTAGTAGGATCAGAATACCAGCATTACACAGATTCTATCGTCGATCTTTTCTTTCAATAAAATGAAATATGATACCAGAGAAAGATATAATAATGACAATTGTAACCCGAACAACCCAACAATGCTTTCATACATCAATATATATAGATGACGTTCTCATATGATAAGAATTTTCATTTGAAATATACAGTTACACATACCTCTGAGGATAAATGTACACATAGAATGCCCAGAAGAAAATGTAGTAACTGCCCAACTATAACCACTGCACGCAGCTATTATGAGCGAACAGTTCATTACTAATTCCACATTCTCAAACATCTAGCAATCATTTACTTATGATCACTTGGTACTTAACACATAGCTCGTACGCTAAATCAAATCATAAATTCATAATCAAAATATTCACACAGCAAACATATACCCAACATCACAACTCATATACTCATATAATTATAACATTTATCAATAGCAGAATATCATGCATTCTGATTCATACCTTTTTTTGAGTTTCAACTCATCACCAACACATTTTCACTCAAACGTTTGAGTATAACATTCTGTACTATCAAAAGTAGCTCTGTTGGAAAGCATATCTGTAGTAATATGACATTTATAGCTAGACTCACATACGCTAGGTTAGTCCGAGAATCGACTAAACCATAGCTCTGATACCACTAAATGTAACACCCCTTGCCCATATCTGACGCCGAGACAGGGTTCGAGGTGTTACCTGACTTGAGCTCAATCAACTATATAAAATCGAGCCATAAAATTTTGATCAATTTAAAACTTTTCGTTTCACAAAAATTTTGTCCCTTAAATGGGCTCACGAGACCCAAAACATACATTAGAGACGGTTCGTAACTAAACCGAGAACTTAAGAAAAACCTGGAAAATTCATGCTTTAAGGCTCCACACGCCCGTGTGAAAATAGACCGTATGGTCACACACGCCCCCATGGCTTGAGACACGCACGTGCCTTTAGCCCATGTACAACACTGACTTTAAAACACGGCCATGACACACGCCCGTGTGCCTACCCGTGTGGACAAATACAAGGCTATTTTCCAAGCCATTTTGTCACACTCACAACACATGCACGCATACTTATACAATAACATACAACATGGCAAAATTAGGTACTTAAACATTCCTAACATGTCATGATTATGGCAATTCCACATGCAATAGATATCATAGATTTTACTCACATCTTTACCACATTCATGCTATAATCATTATAAACTCATCACGTAATACCATAGCACATACATGCATAACTAAAATGGATTTACAGCCCCATAATCAAAAGAGGCCAACACATATGGTTAAAGTCATATCACATACTCTAATATTTAAACTCATATACATGCCATAGACTTAAAGTACTTGAAATCACTACACCAATAGCGTTAGCTTGACAGTGTGAGAATATCTCCGACGAACTCCAGCCCGAGCAAACCTGACAACCCTAAAGAACATGGGAAAGGAAGGGAGAGTAAGCTTTACGCTTAGTAAGTTCATATGAAAACAATAAGCAACTCATTAACAAGTTTTATCAATGTTTACAACATAATCACAAATTCACTACAAGTTGTCTTCCTAAGCAACAGTCACTAAATTATTTATAAATGGAGCTACGAAACTCCAAATCAATTGCCGTTAAGTTTCCCTGAAAATAGACTCATATATCTTCCATCCATAAAATTTTCAGAATTTTTGGTTTGACCAATCAATACCAGATATTTCTTAAAGCTTCCCCTATTTCACCGTTTGACTAATCTGACCACTCTTCGCTGCGAATCGAATTTCTCATTGTACAGAATTCAAAATATGTTCTTGTTGTTTTAATTTGAAACTAGACTCATTAAGGAGTCTAAGAATATAAATTTTATCTTTAACCATTTTCGTGAAAATTATAATGATTTTCTAAAAACAGAACAGGGGACCCCGAAGTCATTTGACTCTATCCCATGCCACTTCAAATATCTCATTATCAGCAATTCTTTTGCTTACATGGTTTCTTTTATAAGAAACTAGAACCATTAAGCTTTACTTACATAATTTATTTAGATTCTAAATCAACTCCCAAAATTTATGGTGATTTTCCAAAATCACATTACTGCTGTTGTCCCAAGTAGATTTATTACAAATTTACTCTTTCACACATTCTTTGCATTCACATTATTTAAACATGTATATCACCAATCAATTTCATCACATATCTATAATTTCACATAAGCATAATCTCAACACAATACATCATGCTCAATGATTCGCACACAACCGTTCAAATTAGCAATTATAAGATGGTTCTGCACATAGCCCACCCTTATCGATAATTTACGATGGTTTTACTGTAACATCCTGATTTTGGGCTTAGTCAGAACAGTGGTTTTAGGACCACAAATTCGACGAGGAAAATTTTGTTTTTATTATATTTTTATGGTCTACGATTTCACGGAATGATTTCGTGAAAATTTCATTCAAAATTTCGACGTTTGGGCACTTAATTTGGTCAAAAGGACTAAATTGTAAAAAGTGCAAAAGTTGAGTTTTACATGTTAGAAGTGTTTACTTGTTATGAGTTTTTAAATCAAAGGTCCTTAAATGGTAATTAGACCATTTTGAAGTTTGTGGACAAAAATTGCACATGGATGGAATTTTTTTGAAAGTTTAGTAGTAAGGGCATTTTGGCCATTTGTATATTAAATGAAATAAAATGGGAAAAATAACACAAAATGGTCATCTTCTCCATATGGAGGCCGAAATTAGCATGGGGGAAGCCATGGCTAGGGTTTTCAAGCTTTCCAAGCTCAATAGTAAGTCCGTTCTAGCCCTGTTTTTCAAGTTCTTTACGTTTTTGGAATCCCGGTAACTTGATTAAGCTTATGCTAGCAATAATTCAACCTAGGGTTCGTATTTGGAAAAATACCCATAGGTGAAATTTGTGTATTTTGGTGTTTTATGATAGAATATGAGGTTTTAAATTATGTTAGACAACTTGTGCTACTCGGATTTAAGTGAAAACGAGTAAAAGGGCTTAATTGGTAAAAATACCTAATACTCATAAGTGCATGTTAGAGTGAGAATTTGATGTTGTCATAGAAGGGAAAAATGATCAGCATGTCATAAAACATAAGAATAAGGGATGAAGTTTAATTCTCGAGCCTAGGGACAAAAGTGTAATTATTGAAAAGTTTAGAGGCAAAATGGTAATTTTGCCAAAGTTCATATTAAAGGCTGTTTTAATGAATGTATGTATTAAATAAATTAATTTGGTATTATAGATCAAGAGAAACGAGATTCAAGTCGTGATCGAGGGAAAAACAAAGTTTACAAGGAATAGGCCCGATTGCTAATATTTTGTATCGAGGTAAGTTCGTATGATAATAATAATGCAATGTTATGTTTGAATTATATTTCTTACTATTATTGCATATATTGTATGATTTAATATATATTGGAAAAGTTGATGGAATGGTGTTTATGATGTGGAAATATGACATGAAAGAATGTTACATGAAGTGCAAGAAAATGATGATACATGACAAATGATATATGAAATATGTGATTTATGTTATGTAAATTCTTAAAAGCTGATTTTCTGTTTGAGTTGTGTCTTATTATACTATGAATGGACAATTGGTACTATGGATAGTGAGATCGACACTTCGAGTAAGTTCGTATATAAATAATCTATCGAATCTTTTTATGTTAATATATTTTGATATCATATGAAATGTGGCTATCTATCAAATGATTATTTGATGTAAATTATGAATTTAAATTGATTACGGACAATTTAGTAAAATGTTGAAAAGTGAGGAATTTCCCGGTTGAACCTTCGGAATAGAAACGATACCAATGAGCTATTGTGAGGTCACGTGTGTAGTACTAAGTGCAGGCTACTACGTGTACCAGATAATTGGTCGCATGTGTAGTACTAAGTGTAGGCTACTATGTGTACCTGATAACTTCGATCACGTGTGTAGTACTAAGTGCAGGCTACTACGTGTATCAGATGGTTAGGTCACGTGTATAGTACTAAGTGCAGGCTACTACGTGTACCGGATAATTGGTCGCATGTGTAGTACTAAGTGCAGGCTACTATGTGTACCAGATAGCTTCGGCTACAAGTGTGGAAATGAGAAAATGTGCAGGCAATTGTGTATCTGTTATTATTCCGATGAGTTCAACGGGAAATCGATTAAGTGAAAATAAATGTGAAAGTGATTATGTGATGAACAAGTGCAAGTATATGTTTATTTGAATTTATGAGCAATATGCTCGATATTTGAGCGAACCTCGGTAAAATGGAAGGGATTAAGTGAAATTGTGCAAAAGTGAACTTTAGTAGTAAAACAGTGTTGGACAGCAATAGTGCATGAATTTGAAATTTTACCAAAAATTGTGTAAGTTGAATTAAATTTCAAATAAAATATGTAATTAAATTTTATTGACTCTATTTTCACATAAAAGAAACAGGGAAGCAAAAGAATTCCATATTATGTGATATTTGAATTCTTGTGAGACAGTGTCTGAATGAATTCGAGATCCCCTGCTCTAACTTGGAAAAATTGTTAAAAATTATAGAAAAATAATTTTGGGGTACAATTTATATTCCTAGAATCTTGGATGAGTCTACTTTTAATAAAAACAAACTAAAATATAATCCGAGTTTTGTACTATGAGATAAATAAATTTTAATGAAGAAAGGTCAAAGCTGTTAAACAGCAAAATAGGGGAGATTTTGAATAATAAACTGTACTTATTGGATGGACTAAAAATTCTAAAAATTTTATGGTGGAAATATATACGAGTCTAGTTTTTGGAAAAATTTACGGATCTTAATTTTGAGTTCTGTAACTCTAAATATAAATGATTTAGTGACTATTATTCAAGAAAACAACTTAACCAGAACATGTGTAAATGTACAAATGAGTTAGTTTTATTGTGGGAGCATGTTAGTAAACTGCTTATTATTATTTCATGTGAGCTTACTAAGCATAAAGCTTACCCCCCTCCTTTCCATTTCTTTTAGTGTTGTCAGGTTAGCTCAGGGTTGGAGACCGTCGGAGGCAGCATCACACTATCAAGCCAACACCTTGACAGTATAAACACATATGCTAGATTTATCAAGTGAGTGGCATGTATAGGGACCTAATTTTATAACATGTGTTATTATTATTAGGCCAAATATATTAGTCTTTAGTGAGCTAATGATTCTGACTTATAAATCTAGCTATTTATGTTATGTTTGATATTGGTGATGTGCATATGCTTGGTTGTCATGCATGGTTGGTAATAAGTTGTTTAAGTTGTTTAATTGATGAATTAAGTTTAGTAACACTTCGTGCTTGACTTCGGCGATGGTCTCGGGTACGGGGGCGTTACATTTACCCTTACTCACATATATGACATAGGCATTTTCACCTATGCTTCTCATTTCACATTCATGATTCAATTCCAATTGATCTAACATGCATAAGTATATATCACATACCTGGCCAACTTAATGTATTGAACGAATTCAATTGCCGATTTAACACAAGGTCTCATAGTCTTAGACTTTTATCAAATCACCGGCATTTATCCTGCTAG